>NC_056728.1:1139206287-1139338787 GCF_019279795.1 Protopterus annectens | reverse complement strand
TAAAGGGTGCATATGTTATAGGCAGCATGCCAATGGCCAAATATGTGGCCATTGGCAATGCAACCCCATGCAAAAATATTAAATTTATAATTTTTTTTTTCGGCAATTGCCGATGTGTAAACCCAGCGCAGCCCCACGCAAACGGGCTGCGCTGCTTAAAACATGAAAACGAAGGTTTTAAACCTGCAAATGTAGGTTTTATGCAATACATGGAATGTCAATGGAGGGACCAGCATAGGAAAACCAACATGGCCACCGTGTAGTGGTTGCCAAGGGGGGAAGCCAAGTCTAAGAGATGTAACTAAGCATTAGTAGGCAATCTGATGCAAATGAGGGTAAGGATACTGAATTCCACTGTCACATAGCAAATGAGCACATTCTGAGTAGTGTAAGAGTTACAGAAGGGGGAGGAACAGAGTAGGAGATAGGTGACATCACAGGGGGGAATGGTAGAAAGGGACGGAGTTCATTGAGGGTAGAGTTACATGACAGATGTCAGAGAGATATCAAGGAAGGAGGTGTGCCACTAAGTAAACATGAGAAAGTCAAGAAATAGAAGGTGTACACTGTTGCCTACACCAAAGTTTCTTGCTGGACGGTATGCGCGACGCAGCGCGCCATGAAGCGTAAGCGCGGTGTGGCGTAAGACAGTGTGCGTGTAAGGCAGACTGAGCATGTGGGAGCGTGTTGGGAGATGTTTAACACCGTGTGCGTGCATGCGTTTAGAACTGGTCTGTGTCCACCATAAAGCTCAGCAGCCCCAGGACAATCAACCTGTCAAACCTGAACTAAGAATTGCTACACTCAATGTAGGTGCACTGACATTTTGGCAGCTTAGAAGTGGATGACATGATGGTAAGGAGAAAGCTGGACATTCTATGTATCTGGGAGACAAGATAGAAAGGCAGTGCAGCGAAGCCACTTGGCTTGGGATCTGGAGTCTACTACTCAGTAACAGGACAGGTTAGAAATGGTGTGGGAATTTTGGTGAGAGACAGGCTTCAGAATACAGTGAGGGATGTCATCCGAATAAGTGACAGACTTATGGGAATCAGACTCCAGCCTAATGATATGACAGCATTCATAGTCTCAGACTATGCCCCACAGCAGAGTTGTGATAGTGAGGAAAAGAGTGCATTCAGACAGCAGTTGTAAGACCTACTAGATAAAACAGGAGAACAAGAATTGGTGTTGATAATGGGTGACCTGAATGCACATATCAGAACAGACAGAACAGAATATAAGAGTTGCTTGAGTCCACATGGATGGTATTATAGAATACACACCAAAAAAGAAATCACTTTGATTCCAAAAACATCCAAGAAAACAAGACAGAAGGAAGGAAAAGAATCAAATTCAGGATGTATAAAATTCCATTTAATAATCCATACGTTCTGGTACCTCGGCAATTCGCCTTCAGTGGAACAATTTCAAATATATTACATCCTCCATATATAGTGACATCATTTAATTTATCACAATCGATTAACCTGCACTTACATTTTCTTAAAGCCCAAGCACATTAATTATCTATGAAACAAATACAACTTATATCAAATAAATTATTTTAAACTAATAAATTAATAAACTGTGAGCTGAAAAACACATTAAATGTACATATCAAAACACTATTATGCTCTATACTACTATTATGTCAGTCTATAATTTATACATTAAATATTCATTATTGAATATATATAAAGCACAATTATAAATACTAGCAGCATTAGATAATATTAGTATTACTATGGCCTACGGTAATAAAAGTAAAAATATGAACAAAAAGGGAAAACCAAATAATGACTTATCAACCCATTCCAGCTGCCTAAATTCATCCCTCTAGGATATAAAGTATGATAATTGAAAATTAACTTATTTTCCAACCTATTTAGTACATTTTAAAAATTTACTCCTAATAAATGGGGTCTGGCCAAAACACTAAAGTTGAATCCGTCGGTTTCACCCTTATGTACTGTAACAAAATGAGAAGCCACAGGACTGTCCATATTTTTTCTCCTTATATCCCCCAAATGTTCTAAAACACGAACCTTAACTTTTCTAGTTGTTTGTCCTATGTACCACATAGGTTCCATACAATTACATCCCAAAATATACACTACCCCTGAAGATGTACAATCAAATCTTTCAAAGGCTACATATTTTCTACCATTGATTTTCTTCCCATGCATATTGCTAACCTTTTCACAAATGGAACACTGTCCACATCTAAACATCCCTACATTCCCATCAAGAGAATGCACCAGTTTCTTATTCAGTAGCTCTTTTAAATTTTTATATCTACTATTTGAAAAGATGACCTGCTTTGGGAATAAATGCCCGATAGAAATGTCATCACTAATTACATGCCACAACTGTTTGAAAATTTTTTCAATAATCTTTGAAAATTCTGAATATTTAGAAACAAAGAACATTTGCTCTCCATCATCAGCATTACCTGAGCGTCTTCTCCTACAAACCCCTACAGTTTTCTTTTTTTGTGTTAAACTATCATAAATTTTACGAAGTGAATCTTCAGCATTACCTCTAGACAACAATCTCTCAAAAACTTCACCTAACACTTCTTCCCACAAAGTAGGGTCAGATGTATTTCTACAAATTCTCTTAAACTCGCTTTCAGGTAAAGCCTTGATAAGGTGAGGGGGATGCATGCTACTTGCATGCAAAAAATTATTAGCAGCTGTTGGTTTTTTAAAAGGCTTATACTGAACCAGGTTATCCCTTCCAACATAAAATTCAACATCCAAAAATGGCATATTACTCTTTGAAATTTCAAAACTAAATTTTAAACCATGCGAATTTTTATCCAATTCATCCATGAAAATTTTAAATAAAGAAGTTTCACCCTTACAAACAAAAATCAAATCATCAATGTAACATTTATAAAAAAACACATTGTTAACAAAAAAAGAAGTTCGAAACATACATTCCTTCTCAAACTCACCCATATAAATTATGGCATAAGAGGGAGCAAAAGCTGTTCCCATCGCTGTCCCCTTAACCTGAAGAAAAAAATCTTTCTTCCACATAAAATAGTTATGAGTTAAACTATATTCTAACAACGAAAGCAGGTAACCTGTTCGTGGCCCTTCACCCATCATCTTTTGCATGGCCTGTAAACCCCATCTTTTATCAATGTTGGTATATAATGCGCAAACATCCACCGTGGCCAAATAGTAATCTTCTTTCCATTCCACTAGGCATAACGCCTTACATATTTCTTCAGTGTTTTTAACATGTGAAACTACCTTGGGTAAGTATTTTTTGAAATGAAAATCCAAAAATGTATTTACTTTTTCAACAAAAGATCCTATGCCCGATATGATGGGTCTCCCTGGTGGGTTCACTACACTTTTATGGATTTTTGGTATGATGTAAATATACGGATGTCGTGAATCTGTATTTGTTAATTTTTTAACATCACTACCACTAAAAATCCCAACCTTTTACCTCTTTCCAATAACTCATTTAATTCATCTTTATAAGAATGTAAAGGATTCCCATCTAATTTAACATAGGATTCTTCTCCTAAAATGGCCTTGACAATCTCTTTATATTTTTCAGTGTCCATTACCACCCAATTTCCACCTTTGTCCGCTTGTCTCACAGTCACCTTATCTAACTTCATTCTAAAATCTTGTAAAGCCATCCATTCATTTTTGTTGAGGTTAAACACCTTATTCTCTTTACAAAATGTTTTATATGACTTTTCAATACAAGAAATTAAAACTTGTTCAAATGAAGTAATGACCATGGAACATTTTGGAGGAGAAAAAGTTCTATTACTAGGAAGGTTAGGTAATTCTATATGCCCATACCCTTCCCCAAAAGAATAGGCTGAACTGTTAACATCAGACACACTATTATCACATACACTATCAGTATCATACACATGATTTTCACCATAAACATCATCATAAAACAAAAAACTTTCATCATAATCATAAATGCTCATATTCAATAGATCATTTTCCAAAACATGTTCTACTGTAGTCGTATGTGGGAGAGATTTGCGGTTAGAAAAATATACCCTAAGGTATAATTTGCGAGTAAATCTCTTAACATCAGTTATAATATCAGCCAGGGAGGGAATTCTAGTAGGTACAAACTTAGTACCTTTTATCAAAACTTCATTCATCTCCCTACTAATACTAATTTTAGAAAGATTCAATACAGACAGGCCACCACAATAACAATCATTACCAGCAATGTCCTTCGTAAAACTTTCATGTCTCACGATATAACCCAATTGCAATAAGTCCCAGTCAGTGTCTTTAACATAATTTTTGTCCGTGTTATAATCAACCAAAGTCTCACAAGAAATTACATTATAGGAAACACAAACAGTTTGATTTTGCTGCCATCTTTTAAAGACACAAACAGGACTTACTTGTAGTTTTTTTGAGACATGGAAGTCGAAGCAGCAGAAACAGAAGCTGCTGAAAAGCCAGTTTTCCTTTGATTCCTTTTGGATCGTGTTTGTGCATACACACCCGATTTCTTTACATTCTGATCCACTTTACAGCTATCTGAACCTTCACCTGAACTCTCCACCACAATGTCCTCAAATGAAACACTTTTGCGGCTTCCGCCTACTTCATTCGAAGGACATGACGAACCATTTTCACTTCCGGTGGTCCGTCTTCTGGGATTCCAACGGAAACGATGTCCCTTAAATGGCCAGTCATATATTTCATTTTTTTCATAGTCTTTGATATCCCTCTTAAGTTTGGACTTTTTTCGCTCCATGACCTCTCCTTCAAGTTTAGCAATTTTATCATTTATGTTTTTAAAATTGCTTTGAAAAACATTGTTGGAGGTTTTACTGATGAGCTCTTGCTGCAACACAGTAATTTTCTTATGCAAATTTTCAATCGTTCTGTTATTTTTCCTAATTAATATTTTTAACCAATTCAACAAACATTCTTGTGCTGCCTGCCTCCATTCAAGTAACAAGTCATTCTCATTCTCACCAAAACCACCAGCTGGTAATTTGTCTATTCTTGGCCCTCTGGGCGTGATACTAAATTTACACATTTCTCAAGTAGCTTGGTGTCATAGAACACTGTTACTTCTTTTGACATAACATGTTCTAAGCGAACAAAGTCCTCAGTAAATAAATTATTATTGTCCGTAGCCCATAAATCCAAAATCGCTAGTTTACGTTCCCTTTCCTTAAGTAATTCAGCGAGCAGTAGATTCTCACCAGCATTATTTCCTTCCATAATGCTACTCACGAATTATAGAATACACACCAAGCAAGAAATCACTTTGATTCCAAAAACATCCAGGAAAACAAGACAGAAGGAAGGAAAAGAATCAAATTCAGGATGTATAAAATTCCATTTAATAATCCATACGTTCTGGTACCTTGGCAATTCGCCTTCAGTGGAACAATTTCAAATATATTGCATCCTCCATATATAGTGACATCATTAGGGCTTTAAGAAAATGTAATTGCAGGTTAATTGATTGTGATAAATTAAATGATGTCACATGGATGGGGCAACAGGAATAAAGAAAAATAGGCCATTCTAGACTTCTTTCTGGCAAATGCCTTGATAGCAGCCAACACATGGTTCATTTAGACTGACAGTCACACGATCACATACAAGACTAGCCAATATGCAACTTAAGTAGACTTCCTCTAGTAAGGAAAGGTCACTAGGATAGAATCAGTGAATTGCAATGTCATCCTCAGTGAAACAGTTGGCCCACAGCATAGACAACTAGTTGCCAAAATCAGCAGTAAGCAGTGGTCAGAGAGGACTCTAAAGTCAACAGAGATTAGGCAGAAGACCTGGAAGATGATTGGAGAGAAAGCACAACAGTTCAAGGAATTATTCAGGGCCACACCTCTCAAACTCTTAGAGCAAGAAATCTGGACAAAGATATAAATAAAAGTGGGACAAAGGCCCAAAAATAGGACAATTTTTAAATATTGCTCTTACAAACTTAGAAAGTTGATAGAATAGCATGTTTTGCATTAGCAAGTCTAAAACTAAAATGTCTGTCATTATTTCCTAACTTCAGTGCTTAATGATTTGCCACTAATTTGCCAGAGAACCACAAATTTGTGACAAAAGGACCAAAATATGAGATCAAAATCAGGACATTCTCTGAAAATCTGTACTGTTGAGAGGTATGCTGAGGGCACTAGCACCTCAAGAAGAAGAGGAAATAAGTGGAGTTGAAGAAAAATGTCAGCACCTCAAAACAACATGTGTGAAGACTATAAAACAGATATGTGTCCGGTTATGGAAATATGGTACATAAGGAAAGCTGGTGGTGGAAGGCAGAAATCCGGGAAGTCATCAAAAGAAAGAAGGCATGCAAGAAAAGGCAGAAATAGAAAAGACGGATCAGGCTAGGAAGGAATACTGGTTGGCTAACAAAGAAGCTAAGAAAGGAGCTGTAATAGCAAAGAACAAGGCATCAGAAGCATTCTACCAGCTTCTGGAAAGTAAGTCAGTAGATGGCACAAATAAAAGATAGCAGATTGCTAGGTAAAGTTAGAAAGATAAAGGAGATAGCCAGACCACCTTCATAAGGGACACCAGCAACAATCTGCTCATCAGTCCACATATCAAAAACAGATAGAAGGATTACTTCCAGCACCTTTTGAATGAAGAAAATACACAGAAGCTATACTGCCCCAGACACAGCCTGCAATGAGAGAAGAGGAGGAGCCCACCCTAGAAGAAGCAAGAACAGCACTAAGGAAAATTAATTCAGGGAAACCAGCAGGCTCAGATGAGGTCACAGCAGATATGATAAAGATGCTGGGTGAGATAGGTGAGAAATGGATCCTGAGGGTACTCAAAGCAGTGTGGAGGGAAAGCTGTATCCCAGATGACTGGAGAATAATCATACTGATACCAGTGTCCAAGAACAAAGGGGACATACACAACTGTGGGCAGTACAGAGGCATCAAACTCCTGTCACATTGCACAAACGTTCTGGAGAAGGCAACTGATAAACAAATACTCAGAGCAGTAGAAAGTAAGATGGGAAATGAGCATTTCAGATTCAGATCAGGATGCAGCACAACTAACCTGATGTTTGCAGTGAGACAGATAGTTGAGATTAAGTTAGAGATGAGGAAATGAGTCCAACTGGGCATTCCTAGACTTAGAGAATACTATGTACAACGACCCAGTGACTCAAGTGTGAACAGTGTTCAGTCTCACAAAGGGTTTCCCAGTGGGAGTGAGTGTGTACCAGGATTCAGCTCTGAGCCCTCTGCTGTTCATACTGGTGATGGACTACATTAGCAAACAGGTCGATCGGTCTCGATCAACAAAGTTGCTGTATGCAGAAAATGTGGCATTATAGGCAGACTCTAGGCAAGAACTTCAGCAAAGAATAGGGGAATGGAATGCAAAACTGAATACACATGGGATGAAACTGAGTACAGATAAGACAGTTGTAATGGCAGCAAATGACAGAGTTCAGAAGAAGCTGAGAAGAGAGATAGAAGGAGAAATAGTGGAATAAGTTAACATTTCAGAAATCAGAGTTCTGTTGCCACAGATTGCTTAATAATAGTTTCTTGTAGCATGTAGCATTTAATAGAACAGCAGATATAAATCTCACAGCAGCATATTCAAATGGTATATAGCAGCATAATATATCAAATGACTGAAAGCAGGAAAGTAGTTCAATAATGATATCTGAACAAGTCTTGTGCCAGATTCCAACTAACCTCTCTTTCCTAAGCATACAGTAACTTTCCTCTGGTAGCTGTATCCACCCCCCTCAATCTTGATTCCCAGGCCCTGTCTTGCAGGTGTCTGACAGTGCCTAACTGTCTATTCCTTATCTAGCATTCCACTGCAAGTACACATATCTTTCCCTTGAGAAAAAAAAACATTCTGTAGCTTTCCATTAAGAACTGTTATTTCTGCACATCTCATACTTAGCCAGCATGGTTATCTTTTCCCTTCTACTGAACTATCTCTTTCCTTGAAACTGTATGCATAATGAAGACACAAGTTTGACTCTATATTCTCAGGCCTATTGTACTATATTTATTCTACCTTATGTCTAACAACAACTTTAAGTAAAAATCCTCAATCTAACAACATCTTCAAGTATCTTGGAAGGGTGGTTGAGGAAAAGCTAAAATCAGAGTGGCTGCAGCCAACTAGCACAGAGTGCCAGTTGTAGTCTATGACAGAAGAATGCCAAATAAGCTGAAAAGTAAGGTGTACAAAACAGTGGTGCAACTAGTAGTATTGTATGGTTTAGAAATGTGGGCAGTAAAGGAAGAGCAGTTGAGGGAGCTACAGGAGATGGAAATGAAGTGCTTGAGATGAGTGGTGGAATGCACACTGTGGGACAGACGAAGAAATGAGGACATAGCAGAAGGCAAAGTAGCTCCAATTATAGAAAAGGTCAAAGAAAACAGATTACAGTGGTTTGTGCACATGTGCAGAAAAAAAGAAGGCAATCTAGCAAAGAAGATTTGGAAAAAAACAGGAAGTAGGCAAGAGGAAAGGAGTGCCCAGCAAGATGTGGATTGATTGTGTGAGTGAAGACCTGTGACAGTCAGGTATGAGTGTTGAAGAAAGCAGGAGATTGTCATTGGATACAGAGAAATGGCAACAGTTAACACGACACTCTGACTTCATGCAGAAAATGGGAAAAAGGGGGTTAATGATGATGACTACAGACCTCTTGGAAGTTCTGGGAGTAGAAGCCCTTCCTGTATTACATACCTTGTGGACAAGATGGGGCAGAAAATCACCTATATAATAAAATGTATGCATGGTGTTGGTTCTATTCTCTGTTGCCTTGAGGAACCAGATATGCTCCTCCACATGCTGAAGCATGGTTTATGATCATTGAAGCTAACACATGTGATATCCTTAGCATGCCCCCTCCTGTTGCTGAAGATTCCCAATAGGTACAACAATGAAGGCAAAACATACCCCAGTATTAAGAGAAATGGGTATACTTTTCATCCTTGAATATATGTTTGTGGGCATCATAATTTTACTTGGTCCCTTGCAGTCTCCCTGTCTATTCTCACATGGTTCATAGTCTGTGACTGTGTGAGCTGGGGCATGTTAAGTTCTGTCAGTACCATCTCCGATGGCAGACATGGCTGTGATTCATGACAGTGTGGATCACAACTCTAACAGTGGACCATAAAACATGCTGCTGCTACTGATAGCATTGCCCTTGTTTTTTACACCCTTAATCTTGACAGAGGCACAGTTAGGCTGAGGCAAAGTAGTAACTGCCCCTGGTGTAAGGTGCCTGTGTCAATCAGGCAGTAATGCAGTACCAGCATTTAGAAATTAATATAGATATGCATCTGTAATCAGGGCTGAAACATTTAAGTGCTTTGCTTGTGTTTGTATCTTGTTACAGCAAGGCACGTGTTACATTTATATGCAGTTTTTAAATGAGAGGATATTTTTGTTGCTGTTGTTGTTGTCAATGTTTTGGTGAAGGTGCCAGACTGGGGAACTACATAGAATGCCAGATAACACAGCTAAAGTTCTGAATCTCAGTATTCAGTATCTGTATATACCATTCCAAACTGTACCCATTTCAGATGGTTTCAAATTGGTCCAGCATTTTTGGTGTCTTCAGTTGAGCAATCTATGTGGCTCTTTTGATGGGGTCCTCATATCCATGTCATTATGCACTCATTAACATCCACTGCATTAGGTACTATTTTGACCCTTGTCTGATCATACTGTCAGAGTCTTAGAATCACCTACAACCTGCATGTTGTCACCAACCTTGCTAATTTACACTGGATGTTGTGCTACATTTCTATGAATCACAATCATTATCTTGCCTTTTGTGAATATAACGTGTCCTCCATCTTCAGATGGTGCCTTTGTGGTTGTGTTCCATATGCTCACATCAGTATTATAATTCGTGGTTATTTTGTGTATTGTTTTTATGAAATTTTAAAATGTTTGCACATTCATAAATTTAACATATAATAGCATACACACCAATAATTTCTCACATTATCCATTTCAGATAAATACACATGCAAGAACCTTTATAAAAATTGCATTGGGAGTGTGTTTGGCTTTATTAAAGAAGCCAGTAGCTTTGATTGGCATCTTAATGAGTGTACCAGTGTTATCATTTTCAAAACTATTCTCACATCATGGTGTGAATTTTTAACTCTCTACGTACTTTGGTATATGCAGCTTTTCTTCAGTAAAATCATTTAACATTTCTGTGCAAGTTAATGTTCAATGAAAATTCATTCAAACATGTGGAAAACTTTTCTCTGTGGAGACTCTACACCACTCTGTGTTTATCATTTGTCACAAAACTTTGTCCTTCCTTTGGTGTGTTTACATTTATTGTAACTGTATTATTATACTCTAATGGCGGGACTGCAGTATAGTACAGTTACATACTGCAGATTATACAGCATGTACCGTTAAATGCTAAAGAGGTGGCTTCTGTAATTATCATGTCATGTAATACATGTAAGTTCCAGAGAATTCACTTAGTAGACCCAATGGAGTCTAGACCACATATACTGTCACCATTTCAGTCACAAATGGCCTTAAGTGAACTGTCAATGAGCAAATGACTCCATGGCACCCCCACTGTACGACGTCCACCCCACACACACACACACACACACACACACACACACACACACACACACACACACACACACACACATATACACACACACACACACACACACACACACACACACACACACACACACACACACACACATACACACACACACACACACACACACACACACACATACACGCGCACACACACACACACACACACATGCACACACGCACACACACACACACACACACACACACACACATATATATATACACACACACACACACACACACACACACACACACACACACACACACACACACACACACACACACATACACACACGCACACACACACACACACACACACACACACACACACACACACACACACACACACACACACATAGACACACACACACACATTTCTTCCTTTTTCTCACATTTTGTCTTGCTCTTCTTTTTATTTTCTACATTCATTCGTTCATTTATTCAACACATCCTAACTAGACACGTCTGCACTGACATAACTGTCAAGGAAATAACTGCATCAAGCTGAGTCTAGTGGCTGCTACACCCCAGAAGCCGTAGAAGTTCTTGATGTTTTTTTATCCTATGATGGTCTGAACGATAATCCTGATTAGGGAAAGAAATTCAGTGTTACTATTCATCTTTGTTTTTTCCTGCATCCTTTTCTCACTCACTAACTTGCCAGGGCTACACTGTGATAACTGTGAAGGAAATAACCAAATTAAGCTAATGGTCTGGGAGCCACTTGGGCCCCAGAAGCCATGAAGTTTCTTTATGCTGTGAGTTGCATTTTCAATTTTTTTTTAAAACAAGCTTTTTCATCCAATGGTAGCCTGAACAAAATCATGATTAAGGAAACAAAATCAGTATTACTCGTCAGTTTTGCTTTTTCCTGCATCCTTTCAACATACACCTCACCTGTAAAAGACTAGACTGTAATGACTGTGTAAAAGAATAACTGCATTAGGGCCTGGGATTGCTAGGCCAACAGAAGCTATGGGTGTTATAGATGCTTTGAAGTGCATTTTAGACCTTTTCCCCAACCTTTTGATGGAATGATTGTGTAAACAATGGGCCGGATTCACGAAGGCTTACACGGAGTCTAAGAGTAGTGCAAGACTCCATGTAGCCTTCGTGATCCAGGAACAGCCCAAAGTCCGTGTAAGAGTCAGTCTAACACGGCTCTTACACGGAGTGGGCGTGGCTAAGCTAATCAGCCCACTTGCAGCCGAATAGCATGCAAATGAGGCTGATTAGCGATCCAAGAAGCCAAGAACAGCCCGTGTAAGAGCCGTGTCAGCTGCAGAAATGTACTCAGTTGACAACTGAATACGTTTCTGCAAACACGGCAATGGAGCCATGTCAGCTCCAAATAAAGGGTGCATATGTTATAGGCAGCATGCCAATGGCCAAATATGTGGCCATTGGCAATGCAACCCCATGCAAAAATATTAAATTTATAATTTTTTTTTTTCGGCAATTGCCGATGTGTAAACCCAGTGCAGCCCCACGCAAACGGGCTGCGCTGCTTAAAACATGAAAACGAAGGTTTTAAACCTGCAAATGTAGGTTTTATGCAATACATGGAATGTCAATGGAGGGACCAGCATAGGAAAACCAACATGGCCACCGTGTAGTGGTTGCCAAGGGGGGAAGCCAAGTCTAAGAGATGTAACTAAGCATTAGTAGGCAATCTGATGCAAATGAGGGTAAGGATACTGAATTCCACTGTCACATAGCAAGTGAGCACATTCTGAGTAGTGTAAGAGTTACAGAAGGGGGAGGAACAGAGTAGGAGATAGGTGACATCACAGGGGGGAATGGTAGAAAGGGACGGAGTTCATTGGAGGGTAGAGTTACATGACAGATGTCAGAGAGATATCAAGGAAGGAGGTGTGCCACTAAGTAAACATGAGAAAGTCAAGAAATAGAAGGTGTACACTGTTGCCTACACCAAAGTTTCTTGCTGGACGTGTATGCAGGCGCCGCCATGAAGCGCGAGTAAGGCGGTGTGCGCGCGTGTAAGACAGTGTGCGCGCGTGTAAGGCAGACTGAGCATGTGGGAGCGTGTTGGGAGATGTTTAACACCGTGTGCGTGGGCGTGCATGCGTTTAGAACTAAATAAGCATATTCTAAACTGTGTAAGTATGTGTGCGCACGTGTAAGCCACTGTGAGCGTGTTTCTGCTGGTTTGCACACGGCTCCACCCTGAGGAAACAGAGAGGAAAAAGGAAGCAACAGATGTACTAGGAAGTTAGCAGGGAATACTGCTGGAGCTAGCAGGTGAAAACAATTAGATGCAGGCAATCACACAGGCACAATACTAGGCCAGCCCAGCACTTAAAACTCTGCAAACAGCAGTGCAGAATGTTTCTCTCAACAGACACTGCAAGACAGGAGTTAAGTTATCAGAAATGAAAACTGAAAAAGCTGAACTCAGAGCAGAAATGTTAGGGGCTGCCATAGCTGTCATAATGAGACATAGGCGACTTGCTGAGGGTGGTGACAATGCAGATGGTGCCAGACAACCCGCAGTGAGGAGACGGAGAAGAGTGTACAGGCCCAGGGTTACCTACCACGGGTTACATGAGCTGGAGATAGTAGAGCGCTATAGAGTGGACAGAGACCTCCTGCAGCAAATAGTGGAGCTGTGCAGGCCACGCCTCACACACAGAACCAACAGAGGGAACCCATCCCAGTGGAAACCAAGGTATGTGTTGGCCTAAGAATACTAGCAACAGGTGCCTTCCAGAGACCAACTGGCGATATGATGGGGATATCACAGGCATCAGCTTCCAGGGTACTGCACCAGTTCCTGGATGCCATGTCAGCACATGTCGGTGATCATGTATACTTCCCCAATGCCCGTGAGGTATTGGCCAGCAACATGCGTCTCTTCCAGCAAATAGCGGAATACCCTGAGGTACTGGGTGCCATAGACTGCACGCACATATGCATCAAAGCACCAGCAGGAGAGCGGGGTAGGGCCTACATAAACCGCAAGGGCTTCCCCTCCATCAACTGCCAGGTCATGTGTGATGCCCAGGGCATAATAATGAATGTGTGTGCTGGCTGTCCTGGGAGCTACCACGATTCCCACATCTGGCATTTGATGCAGCTGTACCAGACATTTGCCAATGGGGACATCCCGCACGGACACCTAGTGGGGGATGCAGGATATGCACTGGAGCCGTGGCTGATGATACCCATCAGAAACGCACACACACCTGAACAGGAACGCCATAATGAGGCACACGCACAAACACGTAATGTAATAGAGCGTGTGTTTGGGCTGCTCAAGTCACGGTTCCGGTGTCTGGACACATCTGGTGGAGCCTTGCAGTACACACCAACTACATGTACCCAAATTGTCATGGTATGTGCTATGCTACATAATATGATCACGCGAAAACAGCTGCAGCAGGACCAGCATAGGGCTGGGCCAAACAGCCCCCCACCATCGCCAAGGCCACCACAGGCACAGCGTGACTCGGAGGAGGAACAACCTGAGCCTGCCCCAGTAGGCAGAAGGAGGCGTGCCCAGTATGCCCTGGCCTTGGCAAAGAGGCAATGCATAGCACATACATTGGCTCAGTAAGAACCTTGGGAATGATACCCCTCTCTGACTCACCATATAGTAACAGGGATGCCTAACGTGACACAACCTGCTCACAAACATGTACAGGGAAGTGTAATATGTGCATCCGACAGAGGCAGCCCTGCAGCACCACCTGAGGCATGAATGCTATGTGTTAAGTAATGTAACACCAAGTACCATATGCACACCTGAGGACCCCGACTAACATCCTACCCTCAACAAGCAGCATGCCACAACAGGACAACGAGATGATGAAGTGCAACAATTGCCGAAGTAATGCAGTTAGGCAAAGGGGACCCACTGTGTGCCAGTCTGGGATGACATGCTGAGCATGACATGATGCACCACCTGCTAGGACTGGCGTGCACCTATCAGTGCAGGCCGTATGGATACTGGCAAAGGCTGTTGTCACGCACAGTGTGCCCTGAATAGGTAAGGCTCAAAACACAAACCCATCTCCACAGGTACCAGAAGGGATAAGAATAAGATAAGGGATAAGTTCAAACAGCAAGATGCATGCAGCCTAAGCCCACCCAGTATGGAGAATGTCGATAACTGTGCTGTAACAGACATCTGAGTCAAGGCTCACAACAGCACCCTAACACTACCAGGTTATACCACATACTGTGCTGTACACCCTCAACACATGGAACAAGCTACAAAAGGAGGGTGACCAGCAAGAATTGTCAAGGATAACCACACCCCCATGCTGGTACCACCACAAAAAGCAGCATGGACTAGCCATGCTCAAGTAACAGTGGCTAAAACCGCCCCCCAGTGTATAGCCTGCTACAGAGTACTGGGCCAACACCAGGAACTGCATCGGGCCCATGCTGGAATACATGAATATATCAAGTCCTCCAAACCACATTATATTGGGCGACTGCAAATACCCAGACACATAGACTGGGAGCATTATACCAGCTGCAACAGTGTAGGACAAAAGGTCATCGAATCCACAAACCAAAAGGCCCAGGAACAACGTACCACCCCCACAAGAGGGGCAAGCATACTGGATGTGATAATCAGCAACATGGGTACGGGATGTCAATATGAGAAGTGTAATACACACTGGTAAAACCAGACCATATAGTAATCACAATGGATATACAAATCCTGACCACAGTCCCTGTCCGGAAAATCACAGTGGAAAACATGTGCTAAGCATTATTTGCACACCTCCAAACTGATGTGGAATCCATGAAATGTCCCGTGCAGGTGCAAAATATGGGCCATGCCTCAGAACCTGTAAGACAGCCATTCCATGAACACTGCCAGGAATGCTTGGATTATGCAGTCCCAAAGTAAAACAAGACACAGTGCCGAAATCTGGCATGGTGGACACCAGCCATAACCAAAACATGCAAGAGAATGAGGAAGCTACTACATGATAGAGCAAGCATGAACAATGATGTAAGTACTGATCAGTAGTATGGCAATATAATCTGTCCACACATGCAACCCAGTAAGGCCAGGCACAACAAGTGGAATCTGTGAATCCTGAGGCAATGTTACACCTGCCCCAAGTACACAG
Organism: Protopterus annectens; assembly: GCF_019279795.1. Classification (NCBI taxonomy): domain Eukaryota; kingdom Metazoa; phylum Chordata; order Ceratodontiformes; family Protopteridae; genus Protopterus; species Protopterus annectens. The sequence continues at coordinate 1,139,323,033 of NC_056728.1, read as the reverse complement.
ACAACCACCAACTCCACCCAAGAAATACAAACATATGTGAGAGATGCAACCATCCATCCAAACCGGAGGCAGAGCTCCCCCAACTCAGTACACACAAAACAAGTCAGTAGGAGAAGGTAACCACACACGCCACAAACACATACCCACATAGACCTATCACAACTGCAAACCAAACACATAAACACAGACATACATTCCCGGAGGCAGAAGTCACACACACAGCACACCAACAGAGGACACTAAAGCAGACACCCAATGAAACAGCCTCCAAACATAGCACATGCAACACATAGCACACAAAGCTGGTGTGCCAAACAGTCACAGGCCAGAAGGAGAAACAACATGCCCGATACAGTTGTAATAGGTGACCCCATAGTCAGACACACTGCTGTCCCGCACAGCAGACTGAACAAAGGAAAGGGTACAGTAAGCTGCCTGTAGGCTGCCACAATATGCCACAAAACAGAAATATGTAGGTCACTCCAAAGCAAATAGAAATATGATGCAGTCATAGTCCATGCTGGTGTGAATGACCTGAGAGGTACTGCCCTAGACTACATGTAAAGAGACACAGATGAGCTATCCGATTATGTAGTCCAGGCTGGTATGACACTCACCGTTTGCAGCAACCTACCCTTACCAAGAATAATGCCACAGTAGAAACACGGGATGATCAGTCATAGCAAGTAGCACACATACTGGTGTCAGTCCAAGGGGATCCAATGTCTGTCTGCGTGGGATGTCATGCTTGACAAGCCATGCAGCTGCCCTTGGGATGGCCTGCACCTGTTACCCCTGGGCGTCTGAATAGTGGATAAGGCCTTGGCCACCTCCATACAGCCTTTTGTAGGCAAGGCTGAAAAGACTGACCCACCACCCGAGAAAACAGAAGTGGGAAGAAACATAAGGGAAATGCTGACCGATGCCAGACGTGTACACCCCAATATGCATGCTCCCAAGGCCATCCCCAGAATAGAGAACATCGATGTCTGTGCAGTGACAGAAACCTGCTGCAAGGCTCCTGACAGCACACCAGCACTACCAGGTTATACCACGTACCATGTGACATGGCCCCAAAACCTGGAACACGACATAAAAGGAGGTGAGTAACCATAGGCAGCACAGACACCCATACGTCCAGGTAACTGACAATGCACAAGGCAGTGGAGTTCACCCATGTGCAACTAACTGTAGGCAAGACTGCTGTGCAGTCTGTGGCATGCTACAGACCGCACTCTCACACACAATAAACCCCCCCCCAACCGTCCGGAAGACACTGGACAGTATGAATGTCCCACCAAATACCAAACAAGGTACCACAAAATACCACATAGGTGGTAAACCATTATGTATGGAAGGAGTAACCAGGGACCTAGGGACACAAGTGAACAGTAACCTGTTATGTGACACCCACATTGCCAATGTGGCTAGGAAGACTGTCTACATGTGACACTGTATCAGGAAAGGAGTCACATCTATGGCAACAGAGGTCACTGTGCCCCTATACTTTATCCCGATCACACCCATAATCCAGTACAATGCCTCATATGGGATCTACCTCACCTGACACCTGCAGCAGTGAGAAAGCCCGCAAAGGTACCTCACCAAGAGGATAAAGTGTCACACATATATGTCATATGCTGCCTGGCTGTAGACACCCCAGCTGACTCCAGTCACAGACTGCCCACACAGAGGCATTGCATGCCTGTTGTAGGAGGCCACACCCAACACAGGAGTAATGGACATGCTCCACCCCAGACAACACATATCCATTGGAGCTGCGAGAGTGAGAGATGTCAACCTCAACAAATAATGAAATAGGATGTGCCGGTGGGACAGATACATAATCCAGAGGCTCCACACACCCCGGACCAGAACCCCACCCCATGTTAGGCAGAGCCCCTCACTGACACTGTTCAACAGGAACCTTGCCAAGTGGATGGATGATTGTAGAGTTACAGTGGGGCCTTCACTGTGTCATGTTTAGACAGAGGCACAGCAAAGCAAATAATACATGGCCATAATATCCACATAGCAAGGGGTCTCAAAAGCCACACACACTCTGGCCAGGCTAACAAATGCCCATGGTGGATAGCCTAGTATGAACCTATGAACCTATGTAGATACAAATTGTACAGGACACGAAGGATAATCCCAAGGCTTACACAACTGATGGTAGGAGCCATGTTGGGAATTCACAGATATGCCCTGAATCACACATATACCACAAACACACACACATATTGCCAACATACATCCCAACAGGTGCAGTGCAAACCCCCCCACCCCCACGAATGCAGAATAACTATCCCAGCAGACTGCTGGCCCCCTGACACAGCAGATGCTGAGGTAACAGACAACCTCTCCAAAGCAAAACACACAGCAGCAATGGTATGAGATGGTGACCTGGGCTTAGTGCAACATGGAGTCTAACATGAATGGAATGCCAAACCACACCACTGCTCAATGTCAGCCGTACCACAGAATATGTACCCAAAGAGCAGTGTACAACAACAGTGGTCCTTCTCAACAAAGGTGTTGCCTGAATGGATACTGAACAGTACTACCCCAGAATCCTGAGAAGACCAGATTGCACAGCTATGGAAAGGATCAGCATGTACCACAGACATAAGGATGTTGGGGACCTACTGACACCAGACCCAACCCAGTGTGGCCTTCTCAAGTGCAGATCCTGCCCCTAACCATGTTGGACTCAATTGAAACAGTCATTAAGGTCATGGATGCGGGCAATGTGCTCCACACAGTGTATCTGGACCTTGCAAAGGCTTTTATACAATACCCTACATGTTCAGTATAGATAGGCTCACCAGCGTAAATATAAACCCACATGTCAGTAGAGGGTTTGCAAACCAGACCAAGGACAGAACAGACATGGTCAGACATGCTTCAGCCATGTCAGGCTACAAACCAGATATAACTGGCATCCCACAAGGCTTTGTCCTGGTATCTCCCTCGTCTGGTATATATGTCCCATAGGTACAGGCAAACATGGAAGGACTGTGTCCCAACATGTTTGCAGAGGACTACAAACCGCTCACCACATATAATCCACCAGCTGACACATGCATCCCACAAAAGGGCCACATAGAAACAGACAACTGGTGCCATAGCTATGTCAGCAGGCTAAGTGCAGAAACGTGTATAGTCAACCCCCGTGGATATACAGTAAGTGCCCACCAATCACCACATAGGTGTTAACCCATTATGTAGTTAACATGTAATGAGAGACATGGGGACACAGGGTGATAGATATCCTGCATTGGACAAACATGTGCTGTAGTGTTTACAGAAACATACCATATACCCACCTAATCATGAAGGCTGTCAGATCTACATAAGGGGAGGTCATTGTGGCTCTGCAGTTGTCCTGCATCAGTGGTACAATCGACTACAATAGCCCCTGTGGGATGTACCTCAGCAGACACCTCCATCAACTGTGAAGTCCCCAACAGTACCTCTTCAGGAGTATCAAACAGCCTACACAGATGCCATGTGTTGCCTGTGTTGCTGGCATCAATAAACATGCTGCACATAGTACAATCTGAATGGCAGTGAGCTATGCACATGACAGACCTGAACCCCAGCACCGACTTACATAGGATAAGCTGTACTGTGTGATCCATAACACAGAAGCCACTCCCACCCATGAGTGAACCCTCAGCACAGGCTACCCATAGAGTCACATATCAATCTTCCGCAATAGGAATCCTGATGGGTGGACGGGAGATGGTAGGTTTATCCTGGGTATCACTGTCATGTCACAGGTAGACAGAGGCACAGTATACTAACCATGACATATGTCATGGCAAACACCTCTTACAATGTGTGTTGAAGGACAAACACACCCTCCAACCTGCATTAGACATGGACTAGGGCACATCGCTAGTGTTTGCAATTGTACACCTATGTTGTGGAATACACTAACAATGTTGGACAAGCCTGGTGTAAGTAGTTCATATCTGAACAGAATGCAACATGGTCAGATGTACACAACTGGCCCCAACCAGGCTGTTGTGCCCACTATCGAAATGTAAAGCAGTGATAGCAGTAAAGCCCAGGTTACTGTCCACCACAGTCAAAGTACTACCAGTACACCATACAGTACTACAGTGTTAGGTCAGTGTGAAAGGATGTTGACAACTGTATGCAAAGTATCCCATGCAAACACTGCAGGCACAGTATAATCCTGTTGTGTTCACACACAAAGCAGTTGTACAGTAACTACACAACATGACACACAACCCACAACCATGAACGGGTGATAGTTTGTGAAGTTCACACACATCCAGAAATGTGGTGGGCTGCAGAGTCCAACATATGGAATGCTCACACTGGGCATGCTCACACACTTTGACAACATGCCATGGGAAGGCTGAACTGGGCATGCTCACACACTTAGTTTGTGAAGATCACACACATCCACAAATGTGGTGGGCTGCAGAGTCCAACATATGGAATAATCACACTGGGCATGCTCACACACTTTGACAACATGCCATGGGAAGGCTGAACTGGGCATGCTCACACACTTAGTCCAAATCTTGGTTTAGCAGTGGGGCACACATATCTGGTATTGTTATGTGTTATGCCAGGAAACAACCACATTACAGCAGTCTGCCCAGTGCACACAGTTAAATGACTACAGAGACATACGTGATATAGTGGATCCCTCCCATATGCAAACAGTTTCCACAGATGCAGAAGATGTTCATACCAACAGGGAATGCTATGGCAATAAAGATATGCAAACAGGCTATCAGCAACAAATAATGTGCATTTGACAATTAAACATAATGGTGTAGAGGTCAACACTAGGCTGTTTGCCCTAGGGAATGACAGCTTAGCCATAGTGTGCTTGGTGTTTTCCTCCCCACAGGATGCACATTCCCCTTTCCAAACACAGATGATGTCAGCACCCTATAAGTACAACAGGGGAAATGAAACTTCCCAGTAATCCGAATAGCGCGCTCTGCTAATGCGTCCGTCTCAAGTGTAGTTACATAGTTAGGTAGGGGTTTCAAATCCTGCAAGTGCTCAGTGTGTGTGTGTGTGTGAGGTTGGTGTGTGTGTAAGTCTGTGTGAGGGAAATGTCCCTTTTGGCAAATAGGAAAAGACAATACAGGATGCACATTCCCTTTCTAAACAGCGATGATGTCAGCACCCTATAAGTAGAGCAGGAGAAAGAAAACCTCCCAGTAATGCGAATAGCGCGCTCCGCTAATGCGTCCGTCTCAAGTGTCATAACATAGGTAGGTAGGGGTTTGAATCCTGTGAATATCAAGTGTGTGTGTTTGTCTGAGAGGGATTAGTGTGTGAGGGAAATGTCCCTTTTGGAAACTAGGTGAACAGACTACAGGATGCCCATCCCCTTTTCTAAACAGCGATGATGTCAGCACCCTATAAGTAGAGCAGGAGAAAGGAAACCTCCCAGTAATGCGAATAGCCGCTCTGCTAATGCGTCCGTCTCAAGTGTCATAACATAGTTAGGTAGGGGTTTGAATCCTGTGAATGGCAAGTGTGTGTGTTTGTCTGAGAGGGGTTAGTGTGTGAGGAAAATGTCCCTTTTGGAAACTAGGTGAACAGACTACAGGATGCCCATCCCCTTTTCTAAACAGCGATGATGTCAGCACCCTATAAGTAGAGCAGGAGAAAGGAAACCTCCCAGTAATGCGAATAGCGCGCTCTGCTAATGCGTCCGTCTCAAGTGTCATAACGTAGTTAGGTAGGGGTTTGAATCCTGTGAATGGCAAGTGTGTGTGTTTGTCTGAGAGGGGTTAGTGTGTGAGGGAAATGTCCCTTTTGGCAAATAGGATAAGACACTACAGGATGCCCATTCCCTTTTCTAAACACTGATGATGTCAGCACTCTATAAGTATAGCAGGGGAAGAGAAAACCCCCAGTAATGCAAATAGCGTGTGCTGCTAATGCGCCCGTCTCACGTGTCATAACAGTCAGATAGGGGTTTGAATCCTGCAATTGGCATGTGTGTGTTTTTGGCTGAGGGGGGTTAGTGTGTGTGAGGACAATGTCCGTTTTGGCAACCAGGTGGACAGACTACAGGATGCACATTCCCCTCCTACACACTGTTCAGCAGACGGCCATGGCTCTGGCACAAGTTGTCTGTTGCTATGATGCCCCTTTGGAAGATGCTTGTGGCAGCTGGGGAGTCGATTATGGTGTCCAGTTTGCAGTCATCTGCATATTTGGACAGCCACAGTTCATCCGTGTTGGCCTGTACCTCCAATAAATATGTACCAAACAAGAGGGTCCCAGGACTGAGCCTTCTGGGACACAACCTGTAACTGTTACGGGGTCTGGCATGGCTCCAGCAATGCTAACCATGTGGGTCCTGTTCTTGAGCCACTGTGCAATCCATCTAGTGACATAGGGGCTTATATTTCAGCTGGTGAGCTTCCCTAGAATGCCCAGGTGGGGTATTGTTGCGAATGCGTTTGCAAGGTCCAGGTAGGCTGTGTGAACCACCTTCCCCTCGGCAATGGCCTTGGTGACTGTAGCAATGGAATCAACCGGGTTACACCCGGTAGTGCTGGTGTGCTCTCAGTAGCCCTGAACCAGGCATCTGTTACTGCACAGATATCGATGTTCCCCATGCCAAGGAGTGTTTCGGGTGCATGCATCTGGAGGTTTAGACATCTGGCGTTGGGTAGCATTGCTCTTAGTGTCTTATCCCTTGTGATACCTATGAAGGTGGGTTTGTCATGTGGGCCCTGCCTAACATAGGCACTATGGGGGTAGCAAGAGGCTTTGCCAATACCTGATAGGCCAGGGGTGACAGGTGCATGCTGTCCCTAGCAAAGCAGGTAGTTCAACAGGAGATGAATGTGTGAAGGTGTAGTGCCTGTGACTACTTAGCAGTAGCATATATGACTGCTCACGTGGACACATGCCAGGCAGGTCATATGCACTGTGTCACAGGCAATGTACATGTGAACAGGTCAAACAGTGGCAACCTGTCAAGTGGGACATGGCCATACATATAGTAGGCTATGCAGATGGCACTAGGAGTCCACAGAAGCTCTATAACCATGCATTGCAGGTGTGATCGGTATTCCAGGGTAATTGCAAGCGAACATGCATGCAAACAAAGATACAGTGAACAGGGCTCCATGTAGTCCATTGTACAACAAACAAGCTGTACCAGTTCCATAAGGTAACACTGGAAATATGCAGGCGCTATGCACATGTACATGGAAATACACTGGTCAGATGTCTAGGGTCCAGTCTCAGTGCACACAAGTGTACGGAACATGCATGTACTGTCAGGATGTACAATACCTGGATAGAAACCCATGTGCCCATACCTGCAGTAATACACATGCCAAATAACAGACACTGAGCCTTCACTCAGTGGTGCCATACCTAGTAGGATGTATGCACCCTGGCCTGCCACCACAGTATCCCTGACATATATGGGGACTCTCCCTCCTGTGAAAGTTAGTTATGTGTGTTGGTGCTGTCTAGCATGGTATGCGATGTGTGCATGCAGTGCTAGTGTGCTCCTGTGTGTCCTGTACCAGTTGTGTAGTTCTGCACACATATCAACATCCCCACACATCTGCATTGCAGAGTCTAGTGTGGGCAACATGCCACTTGCAATTCACATGTCCATCATTGTGGATTACTACAGTCATTACCCATCCCCTGTGCTACCTATGTATGTCGCCTGCTGTTGACATCATTACCACCAGTATGCCAACATGTGCAGATGATACACTATGGTACTTACCATGGGTGTAGACAACAGGACATGACAATCACACAAATACTGCATCAGGCATGCTGTGATATACCCACAATTAATTCAGCACACAGTACAGTGCTGTTAACAACATGATACTATTACTACACATCTATGTGGTCACCCTGTGCATCAGCAACATGTTAACCTGTACCTGCACAGTTGTTACAGAATGCAGGAGGTGGCACAGTTTCATCATATGCACAGGGTGTGAACTTGGTATGCCTGGGTCAGCCACCCATACCACCAATTGACATGTATGTGTATGTGTGTTGGTGAGGGACAGCAGTAGAAGGTGGGGCACTGTTGATGCAGTGTGTGCGTGTATGCGGTAGCCCTAGGTGTTGTTATTTTGCATGTGTGTATGGATGCACACAGTTCCACCTCATGGCTGCCATATACTGGTGTTTGTGGACAGCCACAGACTGTACCTGCCAGGTCATACAGATCAGTGTCTCTGGCCACGGACACGGTACCTGTGCCTTGCAGGGGTGCTACGGACCATATCCGGTACCAACCCAGACTGGGTACTGTCATCAGAAGCAGGTGTTCGTTGACTGGACACAGAGCCCTGTCGGGCCTGGCCAGAGCCACGTGCACGTGGTCTCCTGGGGCGGTCTGATGACAGCACAGACCCAGCATTGCTGGGGCTGCTGCTGGCACTACGGGGGCGGCCGCGGCCCTGTTGTCGTCCGCGCCGACTGCCAGCTGCTGCTGTTGCTGGCATACGGCCACGTCGACGCCGCAACCGCCCACCATCACCCTGGCTCATGGACATGTAGTTGTGGATCCGGTGTAATATGTCCCCACAACGTCTGTCTACATCGGTGAAATCACGGATGGCGGCCGCAATGTCACGCATACTGTCGGTAATGGCTGTGTGACATGCTGCCAGCTCCCTCAGACCCTGTCTGGTGTACCGTTCCATACGTGACTGTGCCTGCATGACAGTCCGAAACATAGCTGAGGTTGTAAGACCTCTGTGGGCACGTCTGCCAGGGGCAGTACGCCCATGGATGCTCCCACGAGAACCCCTGGACATCTGTCTGTGTGGTACCATCTCTGGGCCATGCCCATGGCTGCTGTGTGGGGAAGCATGTGCCGCAGATACCACATTACCCTGGTCAATGCCCACTGTATGCTGTCCATCACCTAGGGACAGTGGTGACAAGGGGTGTATTGGCAGGATAACTGTGCGCATTGATGGGGTCGACAGCTGTGTACTGTCAATTGGCTGACCAATGGTGGACCCTGGCATACCTTCCTGTGCCATTACACCAATGTCATCATTAGCAGTACCCACGGCACCTGACTCAGGTTCCCTGCTAGATAACACCAGAGCAGCAACAGAACCTGTGGGAAGGAAACAGGAAACACAGTTTACAATGTCTACACACTACCAGCGATGCACACATGCACAGGTGCACACATGCACACATGCACACATGCACACATGCACACATGCACACATGCACACATGCACAGGTGCACACATGCACACATGCACACATGCACAGGTGCACATGCACACATGCACACATGCACACATGCACAGGTGCACACATGCACAGATGCACACATGCACACATGCACACATGCACAGGTGCACACATGCACACATGCACACATGCACACATGCACACATGCACACATGCACAGGTGCACACATGCACAGGTGCACACATGCACACATGCACACATGCACACATGCACATGCACACATGCACAGGTGCACACATGCACACATGCACACATGCACACATGCACAGGTGCACACATGCACAGGTGCACACATGCACACATGCACACATGCACACATGCACACATGCACACATGCACAGGTGCACACATGCACACATGCACACATGCACACATGCACATGTGCACACATGCACACATGCACACATGCACAGGTGCACACATGCACACATGCACACATGCACACGTGCACACATGCACAGGTGCACACATGCACACATGCACACATGCACACATGCACAGGTGCACACATGCACACATGCACACATGCACACATGCACACAGTTTCATACAATTGTACAGTACTCAGTATGTGTGATATCGACACACAGACACAGACACACCTACATGCATACAGGGGGCACGACTAAGTGTGCCAAACAGTACTATTACTATCAACAACTTTACAGGTATTGTAAATAGGCACTCACCAGCATGGATAGGCTGCAATGCAGTGATACCAGAGGGTCCTGCAGACATGAGGAAACTAATGTTAGTGGGCACAACTGTGCCAATGTTACTGAGTATGATACAGGTCAGGAGTACAACAGTCGCCTTTCACAGGTCTGCAGCTAATATTGAGGATATCACGCTTGCACATTAAATACTATGGTGGCAGCTACGAACCAAGGACACACCACACACATGCATTAACTACCAGTGTACACAACAGTCAACTACACATATGACATATTACCTGCACGTTCACTGTCCTGCTGCTGTGCGGCTCCAGCCTCCATCATGATGCATGTCTGCTGCTGTTGTTGTTGCAGGTGGACTGGAGCCACTACACTCAGGAGTAGTCCCCCTAGCCACTCCACCACCTGTGGCGACCTGTTGCCTGTGGATATCTGACGCACGCTGACGGACATGTCTAATCAAATCACTGCAGTGATGTCGTACCTGCTCATATGTCCTATTATGCATGCCTATATCATTTACCTGACGGACAAGGTCCTGCCACAGTGCAGCCCTCACCTGCTGATTCTGGCTGGTGCGGGAAAAGAGTGTTGCATAGTCCCGCATCAGGCTCTGGTGTATCTCCTCATCCTCAGCCGCTGAGTAGGTTGGATGCCTTGGGTGGGCCATGTACCTGAGAAAGAAGATAACCTGGTATCAGCAATCTATGTCGGCAGACCTTGGCACACATACTACACATGCTACATGACTGTTATGATACCACATATCCCACATATGTAGCATCTGTCTGTCTATTGGTGGATACACATGTAGATGGCCAGGTATCAGTGCTCGGCCAGCAACTGTGAAACAGTACCTGCCAGGCTACGTACGACATACTACCAAACACCAGCAGTCAGAACACCAATTCAGGTCAGGTGCACCTCCTCACTCTGGGGGTTTGTATCTAGGTACTGTATGGCGTACATCGGCGACTACTGTGGGCTGACCACACCCTGCTTGCCCTGGATATACATATCCCACCTCCACCACCAGCACAGATGGCTACAGTGCACAACATTACAGATACAGACATTACACTTTGTAACAGTGATATGGTATCCTTACAGCCCACTGGGCCAGTGGCAGAGACAACCCACAATGCTGACCCCTACACAATTGCTTTCTACAGACATCTCCAAGACCGCATGGCTCATGCATTCCCATATATGGCCAAGACACTGTCCGCAAAGGGACAGCATCCTGTCTGGCGGACCCCAGCCATATACTGATTGTATTACAGAAGATGTAAGCTACTGCAAGACAGAGCATCAGTCACTGAAGGGAGGGCATGTCTGAGCAGCACTGGTAAGGATCTATTTCCCATCACACTGACTACATGAGCAATGTTGAGTGGGACATCAAGCGGGACACTACAGATGACCAGGAGGCCTACCTGACCTATGTTAGCGACCTGGTCAGGAGCCACCCTCTATGCCCATAGGTAGTACACTACACATATTTCACTGACACCACAGCTAGACGACATTGTGGCGGACAGGGTCAGTGCAGGTGTCACCCCGCCCTCCCCCTGTAATAAGGCATAGTTATCCCTGCTGACCCTAACCTCGCAGTCATCACAGATGTCCAGGTGAGAGACACCCGCAGGTCAGCAGCATACACGACATGGATGGGACCTGCTGGTATCCCCAGTTGCATGCTACATAACCTCTGACAGGCGCTAAACACACATATAGAGGTGCTATGTTACACTACCTTGACTACAGGGTATGTACCTGTACACTGGCGCACAGCACCAGTGGTTCCACTCCATGAAGGAGGCACCTCACCATACCAATACAATACAACACAATACATGACATTGTAATACAATACTATACAATATGCTAATGCCCCCGTGTCTACAGCAGCGTACTGTTCTGCTAACCTGACCATTGTGACACATGTGGTGTGATGGTACCTGCTGCCGTCACACAGTTACACAGGGTGACTCATATGGCATATTACCTATCTGACTAACATTCAGCAGGGGTATGTGTGACATGTACACATGGGGAGTCTCGCATCTTAACACTGTGTGGTTTGTTGCAGGGTGTGTCCTGTCTGTGAGTTGGAACCCGTACCTACACATGTGCACACTATTGCAGTGGCACAGACGACACACAGCAGACAGGTAGGTTGTGGATGGTGGGTGGTGGTACAATGGTTGTTGGACATCTGTCATGGGTGTGACCTCCATATGTGCATCTGGGGGTGGTAACCTCTACGTGGGTAGCATATGTGTACTCTGTGGTGTTGACAGTCACTGTGCATTGGTACTGTGTTTGGGTGCATTGTCACCGTGTTGTACATGTCACTGTGTCCTTCTCCATATCTGTTGCTGTCGTGTGAGGTCCATACCATGGCATCCATTACGTGCTGTGGGGGGTACACCGACCTACATGTCCATGCCTGACTCACCATGTCTGCGGACACATACCATGTGCAGCTATTCCAGGGATAGTGTGCCACTGTGACTATCATTGGGGCCACTATTGTACACATGTCTGACCCTGCCCACCCCTGACACATGCAGTGGTGGGCGGACACTCATATATATGGTGGTTACCTGTGTAGGTGATCTGGACTGTGGTATGATACTCCGGATGTGACACTGGTGTTCACTCCGTGCCTTTGTCACCAGGCACCTGTTGCAATACATCTGTACACATGTGCCTCACTCCAGCTCTGTATACATCTCTCTCTCTCTCTCTCTATACATATATATATGTATTAAGATATGTCTATATGTCTATATATATATATATATGTACATATGTCTGTATACATTTGCACATATATATATATTGATGTACATATCCTGCTGTAGATGTGGAGGGGGGGGCACAGAGGGGGTGTGGGCGACAGGGGGGGGACAGGCTGTGTTGCAGGTCATCATATACAATCATACCTGTAGGTGGTCAGATCAGTCTGTCTATGTATATGTATCTACATATATCTATCTCTGCATGTGTGCATTACATAGATATGTCGCTACAATATTCTATCGACATCTATCTATATAGTCCTACATCTCTCTCTCTATGTATGTATACATATATGCATATCATATGTATATATATACATATAGATATATACACATACATATGTTGACATACATACATAGCCATATGTTGGACAGGTATGTCAGCATATATGTCTACCTTACTGTATACACACACTAACATACTGCTAAACATACATAGCTGTGTAATCTAATTTGTACATGGCAGTACAACCTATGATCAAACGACATATATATGTGCACATAGATGCTCACACATACAACTGTATGTACAGCCTTCACTGATAGGTGCTGTATATCTCCTGCCCATTACAGATCTTCATATACATATGGATACAGACCAATAACACATATGGAGGGGTCACAGTATGTACACCTTTATAGTATTACTTTACAGTACCTGTGTTTGTCACAGCTGCGTCTGCTACTGTCTGGCTCTCTGTCCTGCTGCTCCACTTCACAGTTGTCAGCTTCCAGGTAGCTGTTGCTGGGGATTCCTTTCTGTCTGCTTAGTTGCAGTCTAGTTCTAGTTCTAGTTCTAGTTCTCCCTCTCTCTCTCTCTGTCTCTCTGTCTCTCTGTCTCTCTTTCTCTGTCAGGGTGCAATGTAATTATTGCATGCGTGGACATGGAGTACAGCATACTTTTGTAGGTATCTGCATATGCCCATGTGATGGCCTCTGCACCAATTGTTAGCCAGCATTTGCTAATTGCATGCAGCCTGTTGTGTACTGATTGCAGTTCTCACTGTGATTTCAGAACTGTGCTATAAAAGGGTGTGTGAAATAGGAGTAGCCCTTTCAGATGTTAATGGCAGGGACCATGCTGTTATGCTGTGGACAACATTCTGTGTGTGTAAAGGTTGGTATCTCTAATTTTACTCGGTGGGTTGTGGGTTAACATTCCTCCATTCATTTCTCCAGTTTCCTGTACTGACTGTGTATGTACACTAACAACTACTACTATTGTTAATGTGTGTGTGTGTGTGTGTGTGTGTGTGTGCTTTCCTTTCACCTTTGCTTGCACTCTGTTGCTACGTCTTCAATAGTTGCCCTTTACTGTCAGTACTGGTGTGCCTGCTAGGTGTCTTGACTGTAGTGTGCTGCTGTAGCTTTCCTATTTCCCATGTACATTCACACCCTGGAATGCTTGCTATATCTGCTAGGGTGTTACAGCATGCAGTGTGGTCTGGCCATGGTGTGGGCCTTGACATCTATTAGCGTATGTGAGTATGCTGCTGAGCAGGCCCCAGAGGCTTTCAGGTTCATCAGTTATGTGCCTCATGGAATGGTACATATCAGTGGGGTGCACCCATTAATATGTCTGGTATGCTGCAGTTGTGACTGTGGGTTAGCATGAGCATATGTATTACTACACTTTGTCTGCCATGCGAGTGGTGAATACTTTCCGGACTCCATGGTTACCAGTGCATGTGTTACACCTTTCTGCCTACTGTTTGTACATTTCACATGGGGACTGTGGGGCATCCCTGTAAGACATTCACTGTTGCTATGTCTAGGTTCTTAACTATTCAAATATGGTGGTGTTGGACCCGTCATGTGTACAGATAGTTCCAGGCTGTCCACATTTCTGCCTCATAATTTGGTCATTATCTCATGCACACCTTTATCTGGCATGTCAGTCTGGGCTCAAGTCAGAATATGGTGACAAACATTCATGTTCCAGACTGCATACCCTTCCAGACATCCCACAAGGTGTAGACCCTGTTACTTTCTGAACTGTCTGCATTTGTTGTACCTTTATTTGTAATGTGTCCCTGGGTTTGGGCCTTTGCTCCACATATTTTATTACTTGGACTGGATGTGTTCCTGTAGGGGGTTGTGGGGTATGGGCAGTGCTTATCCTGCTATGAGTATGTGTGTGTCTTGCAAGGTGCTATGGCGACATTATTACCTACTAGCTTCCAACTTGCATGGCTGTTTCTGTTCACTCACTACTATTATTGCAATCCACCATTTTCGTTTGTGAGTCTAAATGTCATGCTTTGTGTACTACACATCTATATTCCCTTTACATTCATTCCTAATGTTACATGATATATTTACTTTAGCAGAATGATTTTTATATAAGTGTCATGGCTTAGTGGTAAGTCATGCCGACTATAGTTGCCAAGGTCCTGGGTTCGGGACTCACATTGGGAATTTATTTTGCTTTTGAACTGAGTACGGGACCTGTCAATCAAAGTGACTAAGGCACTTTTAAGCAGTTGTAACCGGGTTAGCGCTGGTTTGCGCGGAGCTCACGCATGCGCACTGGCGGTTAGCTCACGCACAAGCACACCCGCTTACAACCGCTTAAACGTGCTTACTTGCACACCAGCTATTTTCTTTGAAAGAAAAGAAAACGGGAGACAGGAAAGTGGTGAAAAGGGGTCACAAAGAGGGTAAGACAGTAGGGAAACAAGCTTGGGATGTGCAGGAGGGATGTAGGTAAGGCCCATAGCTGCCCATTTCTTCAGCAGCAACAGCTGTGCATATGTATGTAATTTGGTGTGACATTTGAAACCTTCCACCCCTGAGAGAGGTGTCAGGACAACAATAATACCTGTTGTACAGCCAATTGGAATTGATGGGTTCCATGTCCAGTAGACATGTGTGCGGAATGGGCAGCTATGTATGGGGCGTAATTTTTTTGTGGGTACAGAGTGCCCTTTTTTTATTTTTTTTTCAGGTGAGAGTGGTATGTCAGGTGAAGGTAGTCGGTACAGCTGGGGAGGTAGGTTGGGCAGGTTAACAGACAAGACAAACAAGACGCATACAGGGGCGGTGTATGACACGTGTGGGGGGTTTACACAATTGACGGGGACGGAGGTTTGGATGTCCAGAGCCCATGAGCCCACAGATGGCAACAGTGGAACTGATATCCCCACCCATAGGCAGTTGCCACTGTTCCTTCACTGCCCAGGACGGGGCTGTGCTGGGGGCTGTGTAGGCGGGGCAACGGGCATGCCCGTTAGTTGTGCCACCCGTGCCTCGAGCTGGCATAGGGGCTCAAGGACAGAGTCCCGAATCTCCCTACGCACCACAGTCCGGACGCTACGGAGGGTGAGTGGTGGATCTCCTCCGGCCACACTTGCAGAGAGGGGGCGAGCCCCATCCCCTGCAGCGCTTCCACCCGCAGGTGGCACAGGGCCACCGGAGGAGGGTCCGGACTGGGCACTAGTGCCAGGTGCACTCGCCAGCTGAGGTGGGAGAGGTGGGTCCGCCGGAACCCGCCTTCCCTGTCGTTCTATGTTTTGCATTATGTCATGACAGTTTGGGTTAGTGACATATAAATACCATTCACAGTTAGTTGTAACAGCATGCATTAGTATTCCCATTAACCAAACACCCAGTTATTCACACCATTGAACAGCGTGCATAGCACATGCATAATTCGAACAGTAATACACAGTCCAACAACATGCAGGGTTGATTGATGGCAACAGGCCATCAGGTGTGGATGTATGAACGGGGCGGATGCATCAACAGACATGCAAATATATATGACCCAACAGGACAAACGTCCAGGGGTGATAATTGTGATTGCACATACCATTTTCCCGTGGAATGGGTTATAGATGGTTAGAGGGTGGGGTAAATCAAACATATTATTAACACCTTCGAATACAACCACATATGCTGTACATTTCTAATAGCTACAGTTATATACACACTACTGTTCTAACTACAGTGTCCTATATGTTATCTACTTAACCTTGCAGATGGGACTGTTTCTGCAACATAACTCTGCAATTTATTGCTGGTCATACACAATTCATATCACACTTTGTGCAGATACATCATCCTGTTAACTGTGCTTTCTATAGTTGTAGAAAGGTGTGGATGTTTGGTATATCAGACAGTCATCCTATCTGCATATTTCAGACTGGGAGCAACATATCCAGATTTTGGTGTACACATTCCACATGCAGCAACACTTTGAACAGATGTTTCTGTTTGGTTCTGAGTCTCACATGCATTTAATTATGTCCTGTCTGCAGATAGTTTATTCAGGGGTTATTACTACTGTAGTGCTGTATTCCTGACACTTTCTCACACTCTCTCACCTGCTTTCATGTTACTATTCAGACTGGTACTTCTAGGCTTTATTGACATGTTTTAACAGTGGTTATTACAGTTCTTTCCAGCACTCTCACTTCTGTCATGTTTCAGTATTTCCACAGGGATATATTTCACACCTGTGATTTCATCCTCTTCTGCAGCTATACATTTCCTGCTGCTGCAGGTTGTGTACTATTTTCTTACAGGCAGGGCAGTTTTATTTCAAACTATGTGTTGGTCAGTCTCATTAGTTTCAACATACAGGCTGGGGACTGTTGTGATCAGGCAATCCTTGCATACACTTTCACACTGTAACCTGCAGATCTGATTCCTTCATGGCTACACTGCACTCTTATGCTGACTGTCATACATTTATATATCTGTACAGTTAATAGTAGTGGCTTATTAACCTGCCTGGTGGCGCAACCGCACCAGCCTATCAGCATAGGCTCTGCGGTTCGCAGAACGGACACCTGCAGCTGTAATATAAATGAAGTAATATTGGAATACACATCTCCATGATTTCAGGTAGTTTAACTTTCTACAAACAGATTTTATTGATACTTACTCAGTGGTGGGGCGTTGGGTGATTGCCAGGCCTCCTGGATCCAACGGTTCAGTAGGTCCTGCTTCCGTCTCTTCAGGTCCGCATGGTGGTGACGGACCTGCTCACCTGTCCTAGGAATTCCTGTGGCACTGGTGAGTTCCTGAGCCAACTGGTCCCACGCCTCAGCCTTGTACGCTCCCCAGAGGACCTGGCCCTGCATGAGTTGGGCCTCATGGTTGTGGACTAGGAGCCAGGCCATGTACCTGGACTCCTCAACACCCCACCTCTGTGCTCGAAAGCGACTACCCTCACCTACACCTGACATTCTAACTGCAGGTCTGTTCTACAATCGTTTATGCTGTGTATTCCTGCCTATGGGGCTTATATAGTCCGTTTTTCCCGCACATATCTGTGATTGGCCGGTTTGGAATTGTATCAACTTCAGTAAACCTGCATTGTCATGCTGTAGTTTGTATTCATTCCTATATATGAGCTAGTATTGCATTTCTAGGTACTGCTGTCATGGCTTAGTGGTTCTGTACCTTGACTATGGTGTATAGTATCCTGGGTTCGAACCTGGCCACTGCTTTTTATTTTCCATGACTGTCTAGACATGTTGAGGGGTGTGTCTGTTTAAAGGCATTTTGGATACGGCTTGCTCACCGTTGCCCGTCGGTTAGCTCGTTTGCGCGGTGCGTAGCTCCGCGCATACAGGGTACGCTGGTTTTACACTCATTTGGCTATTGGCACACATTGGCCGCTTAGCTCAATTAGGGGCACATAGATTTAGCGTGGTAAACCACTGCTCGGCTACGGGCACTCATTTTGCACCAGTCAAACCAATGCTTATCTATGGGCACATAGCCTCACTCTGTTGAACTGTAGCTCAGCTATAGGCACAGCTGGCAGTTTATATTCATTTCTTAGCTCACATTTATTCAATATAAATAGGCTATTACATTGCATTGTACATATATTCTGGTTTTATGTGTACATATATGTGTCAGGGACTTGTTTCCTGCTTATTTTGCAAAAAAAAAAATATGTGATGTGGGGGCTCGAACCATGAATGCCTGCTCTGCAGCCGGCATCTCTACCGCTACGCTATTGCTTTTTGGCATGTTTTGCATATGTAGTTCTTATATGCTTTCCCATTCACTGCTGACTGTAGCTGCGCTACGGGCACGCCCGCGCATACGAGCGCACTCACGGTTAAACATCTTTGCACTTTAAAAAAAATATGACATGTTCATTTAGATTGTTCTATGTTTAATAGTCTGTGGGGGCATGTGTTGTGTTGTGTTTATTCACATTTCCATGGACTGTGTTGTGGGTGTGTACTGTGGGCACTTTTAACCTTCTGGGGGCGTGTCTGCTTGCAGGGCTCAGCCTACAGACACGCCCCCTACTGTCTTACACGGCCGTGTTCGACTTAGGTGTGATTCAGCATGCTCTCATGAATATGCAGAGCATGCTGACATCACTCAGTTTAACTGCAGCCTCCATGTAAGAGTTATAACTCTTACACGGAGGCTTCGTGAATCCTGGGGAATATCTGTAAGAAAAAAAAAATCAGTCTTATTTTATTACTTTTTTATTTTGGGGAGAAATAATATGTTATTCAAGGCTTAATGCTCAGAACTGATGAAACAGCACTTAACAATAAACTGAGAAGACAAATGCTTGTCAAGATGTATAAGTAATAGCTGAGAAATGTATCTGCCACCTTATTCCCCTCCCAAAAAAAATAAAGATAGTCGTCTTTTGCATATTCCTCTCTGGTGTTAGACTGGGTTGAGAGTGAAGGCAGAAATGGCCACAGTCTATTCCAAGTTGCTGCTGTCAGACATATGTATAAAACATGCCTCCTCATTCTTATCCCAACAAAAGACAGCCACTACTGTGTAACTCTCTGATGTTAGGCTGGGACATAGCTGAAAGAAACAAAAATAGCATAACATATTTCAATCTTTTGCTGTAAGACATATATAAACAACAAAGCCTTATGTGACCAATGAATTATGAACTATAGTTCCTTTCCATTCCTGAAAATATGTGCATGTGATGTTTGATTGAAAGGAATGTGAAAAAATAATAATCGTGATAAAGATTCCAGTGTGTTACTCCTACATAGTCCAATGTTCCTATATAAGCTACAGTGACCCTCTGTGCTCACCACTGAGGTTTGGGATGAAAATTAAAGAAATAACAAAGTTGTCCTCAGAACCCCCACATACAAACAAACAAGCTATAATGACCATCCACGCACACATCTGAGAAGGGCTGGCTTGAGTATAGGAGAGGTTCAGGGCAGAAGCCACTGCTAAGCCTGTGACAAAATCCACCTATACAGTTTTGGGTTGTTGGTGCCACCAGGACTCAGAATCACTGAAGGTCTAGATGTTCTGTGATACCTGTTATGCCTTATTCTTTGACAGATACTTTAAACTGGAAAAAATCTCACAAGTGGGTCATTTACTTTACTTTCATCCAGGCAAACTCCAGTTCCACCACAAAGTAGTTATAACCACTACTCTCTACTATTCAGATGTCTGGTTGTGATAAAAAAGGAGGGGCATGCACTGTATTTCACCTTTGCTCCACACAGACAGTTGTCACATATTAAAGTGTTTTATGTTGCTTCATACTAATCACCTTAGTCCTGAGAAGCCAAAATAATGAGCAAACAACATCAGGCAGTTAATAATTTCTCCTTTATAAACATCCAAAACAATGATATCCACTTTTTCTGTGTATATCTCAGATGTCCATTTAAGTAATCCATCTTACTTCACACAGATGCACATTAGTCCTACAAATCCAGATAGTCACTGTTTATACTGAGAAAACCTAACAGGGTGAATTACTTTCAATTGACAGCTCCTACCCTGACCCAGCAGTTATAGCAACTGCTGTGTCCACTTCAGATGATTGTGATAAAAAATTATAACCATGTATTGTATTTCAGCTCAGTGGATTTTTACACAGACAGTAGCCACACATTAAAGTATTTCAAGTTGCTTCACACAAATCACATTAATCTTGAAAATGCACACTAGTCCTGCAAAGCAAGGTAGTGGTTGTTTATACTGAGAAAATATTTATCATTTGTTATTTTGACAGACAACTTCCACCCCCACCCAGCAGTTATAGCTAACAATGATGATCATGCTTTGTATTTCAGCTATGCTCTATAGAATTACTAGCCACACATTAAAGTACCGCTAGTTGTTTCACAAAATTTACAGTAATCCTGCAAATACACACTACTTCTGCAAAGCCAGACAGTGTGTCTGTTTAAACTGAGAACACAGCAAGAGGATAACATACGTCTTACAGTAAGCTTCTACTCTACCCAGCAGTTATAGCTAAGATGACAACTTTGTAATGTATTTCAACTTTGTTGCATGGAAACAGTAGCCACACATCTATTAAATTTTTTCCCGATGTTTTACACAAATCACAGCAATTCAAAGTCAGAATAATACGCAAAGAGCAGCCATTAGTCATACCCCATCCCAGTACTACAGACAAGACAATATTTTTATATGTTACTCAAATTTACTTGGTTAGTAGACAACAGATTTTGCATTAACAAGCATTTACTTGAGGAGTAAGAAGTATGGAATTCAAATGTCTAGCATTTCTGACTGACTGTAATCTTCAGTGATTTATTAGAAAAATAAAAAAAATACAACTTCAAGCAACAGGGCAAGTATATCAGACAAAATCATGGATGTTACACAAAATTAGCTACAGCTGTAGTTACCAGAATATTGATAGCTGTCAGCCCATGAAACATTTAAAAGATGAGTAACTGGTACTAGGTGTCTACACATACCTGAAAACAAATAATATACATTTTAAATAGGTTAAAATGACTAAGACAGATGAGGGATATTAATGCTTATCTGATTGTGGAAGACTCTTCCAGCCTTTACCATCTCTTCGGTGATTGACTGCTAAGTAATTTTTACAGACCACACAGTTATCGGCAGGCAGCAGCAGCATTTTTATGACATTGTTGGAGAGTTGTTGTCACTTGCTTATTGCATTGTAAAAACACAACATGTTCTTACAACTGCTATGACACAATACAAACAGGCTGCTAAATTAAGTAGAGTTAATAGTAATATGGCTGACCTGACTCTAGGCTTCTTTCTCATTATCTGACTTCACACCTACAAACTTTTCCTTAAGTAGCGGGACTCACTTTCTTGTCTGGTTGGCTGCCTGCAGCCTGCTCATGCCCTATTATCCTATACACTGAGAAGGAAAAAGTTGTAGCTAAGAATCATCTTTAAAGTGCATGACTGGTACTTCATGACAGAGTCTGTATGAAGGCTGAAAATTGTCACATACCTCATAAACCAGTACAGTTGAGATGCACAGCTGATTGTGTTCATTTATTTTCTTGAAGTATCAAGAAGCTGCATTTCTTTACTGTACAAAAAGATCTATCTCAATATTGGAAAAGCATCCCTCCCACAACAATGAGTGCAGATGCCCCAGATAACTTTCTAGTTGGCTTATGTGTAAGGCCAGCCATGATGTCAGTCTCTTGACATGATACAGCACCTTAATGGTGAAGTATCTGCAATAACTGAAGAAATGCTTCTGCCGAAGTGAGGAAACATCTTTGCCTTTGACAGTATCTATGGAAGTACAGATGTATATTTCACTGTGGATACAGCTGCAGCCTTCTGGAAAAATTACACTGAAAAACATTGCTGAAAACTGGGTTCAGAAATTTAATTTTGCTTTCACTGCAAGGGAATTAGCTGAAAAAACTTGGGGCTGGATTCCATAAAGCTGGCATGGTGAGAATGAATGGCCTTCACCATCCTGCTCTCCCAACACTGACAATTGAAATCAAGCCTGCTCACCTGCTGGTATTTGCCCATTTCAGAACTTCACATCTCTGAGGTATTGAATTGAATGGAGGAGCCCCTAAAACTAGACAAGCTCATGAGATTCAACTAGCATTTTGTGTTAATGAATCTCATCATTTTTTTCTGAGCATCATGCCAAAACTGCCCCAGGACTTGGCAAGGCCACCGAGTCTGGAAAAGTGATTAGGTACCGCTCCTTCATCCATACATCAGATTTTCTATAAAAGGGAGAAAGCCTACCTGCAACACCAGGTATGACATTTAGATGGAGCTGCATGGCCAATAAGTCATCCAGAGCAACAGTTCCTCCTGTACAGTGCTGAAAGCAAGCATGACAAACAGCATGCCTATCATACCTGCATTTACACAATCCAAAAAGAGGGACAGGCATGTATGGTCACTAGCACACAGGGAAATGAATCCTCTTTTTGACTATAAAACAATACAAGCCATCCCCTGAGGAGTTTGATGGATGTCTCCTGTATACACAGTCTCATGGACCATGACTCCTGACTTATGCAATATACCTGTATATGGAATTTGGTACTTTGGACTATATGGTTCCCACAGGGTACTGTCTTCTGTACCTATTCTCACATACAGATGGAGCTTCTGCTTCATGAACATATCCCATTCACTTCAAGGGGATCCAACTAGTTAGCCTTTAACATCACTGAACTTCACTAATAAACAACTTTAACTTTGGCCAACTTAGTGTGTCCAGTTCCCCTTACACTGAATGGGACCTGGCAAAGCATTATCTTTTGGACTTGGTATGGAGTAACTGCTTGGCATGGTGTGTTACTACCCACACACAAGTCATCTTGGAATCCTATCCTTAGAGTGCTACAGCAATATTACAGTTAATAGGTACACAGCTTACTCAAATTGTACTTAGTTCCTAAGACCATATAGAAATGCAGACTCCTTTTTATTGTTAAAATATTTGGCTCTACCCATCCAAAATCTAAAAGGCAAGAGTATATAGATAATTACCTTGTTCATCTAACAAAAAATGTCAATTTATTCCATGATGTTGGATCACATAAGTGACCAATACACCCCAGGTAACAGTTTTATCAAAGAAAACTACATATAATGAGTCATGTGGTCTTGTGTTTATAAAAGGAACTGAAAATTATAACCCAGAACAACCCTCAGTACATCATTCACTTGGGATAAAAAAGCCAAACATAAATTACCTCTTACAAGGCAATAATTTAAAATACACTTGTCACAGAAAAGAAGAGTTGTTATAGATGGATTTTAAACAATTTTCTCTTAACCATTTAAAAAAAATAATTTATATCCATAATAGTGCGCACATGATTATTGATGTCATCAAATCCATAAATTAAACAGATATATAATATGGCACAATATTTATAAAGAAAAGAAAGCTGCACTAATATGACTACTACAGCTCAAAAGACAGATGTTACAAAGGAATGAATAACAAAACTAAAGGAGACTGTATTGAAAAGCAAAATGTTTAGGAACACATGGAATGCAAATAACCTCATCTACTGGTAAAAAACATGCATATAAGGTGATTTTGTGTCCCAGGAAGAAGAAAGGCATCCTTTTAGGTGCTGTGTCTGCAGGAAAAATGTATGCAGTTAGTAACCATGTAGCAGAATGTAAAAATACAACAGAGGCTGTTACAGGCCAAATATAAGCATGTATTAGGTGCAGAAGTCATGCAAATGGCCAAAACTATGGCCACTGACATTTCAAAGTGCTGCAATTAATGAAAATGTTAACTTTTTTTATCACATATTTAAGTGGCACACAGTGATGAGCAAACATGCTAGTTTGCAAAAAAAAAAATAATAATAATAAAGCTGTAAAATATGACATTTAAAGCTATATTAAATGTTCCCATTATACTGGCCAGTATGCAGAGTCATACAATGGCAGGTTAAACTGGTTGCTAAGTACACAGGCTATGGTGTAGTGCAGTATCTAGGGTATACGCAATTAGTTGTATGTAAATGACCTAAGTTTATTGAATAGCAAAATGGGCCACTGTGACTGCAGCTACTAACTGTGTAAGGGCTAGAACTGTGGTAGTGTAGGTAGAAGAGACAGCTGACATAAAAAGGAGGTGTGTCACAGTATGGATAAGCACATTGGAGCTTAGCGGCACCTGTTTGCACTTAGCTAAGCACCGCTAAGCAGAGGGGGCATGCCAGCACAGCTCAGCTATACTGAGCCCTGTTGCGCATGTTTTAGCAGGTTAAAGAAAAGCTAAGCATGCTCATGTACAGGGGAGGGTCAAATCTGCTGAGCAATGTTTACACTGGAGCTGTAGGTTTGTGCTGTGAGGCATGGGGCTTAGCAGTGGAGGAAATTGAAAAAAATAAATAAATAAAAGGAAATAGCTTAGAAAAGCCTATCAACTATAAATGATTAATAAGCCATAATAAAGGATTCACTATTATTTATTGAACGTTGATTGTCCGATGGACAGAGCAGCAAAAACAAATTGCTGAAATATACTTTAAGTGAACAAAACCTAAAGATTTTTTTTGCAGGAGGCATGACCCCTACACCCAGCCAACTTCATAATTCCACAACAGTAGAGAAAGAGAAGCTTCACGTGTAGCTGAAAGTAGCTTTAAGCAATAATACAGTCAAATTGCTGTCTTTTGGGCAAACAGTGATTACTGAAAACATAGAAAATATGCCACAGGGGGAAATTCTGGGACCTTCTGCCAGAGACTTGTATGAAAATCCTGTTAGAATTGCACAGCAAGATATAGAACAGGAAACAGTAAAGAAAGATGATGTTGTCAGTCTAGAAGAGAATGATTTAAAAGGAAACATGTTTGATTGAATTGAGATGGCCAGACTTACTAACTCACTTCAAGCCTATAATACATTTTTTTCATATTCTGCAGTTCAAACCAATGCCTTCTTATGGAATCCAGAAGTTTTTTGGGTCTTGCTTCTTTAAGTGAGTTACCAACTAATAATAGGAAATATTGGGGCAAGGAGTTATTATTTTAGTGTAGGCTGTTAAGTATTTTCCACTTCTTATTCATATTTTCATATTTATGTTCATATTGTCATAACTGAGAGACATACGTGTTATTGAGGTGTATGGTGTAAAAGAACAATGTGGGAGAAAGGGCAATTCACTGTCTATGCTGGTTTCTATCACACTATATTGGAAATATTGCTAACTGTTTATTAGTAATTATGAAAAGAAGCAATGTTTGCATATGTACTTAAAACGTTAAACACAAATGACTTAAAAACTGATGCTTGGCATTAGAGAAAACCTTAGATGTTGAAAAACTGTCTTTTCTGTAATTTGCACATCTTGAGAGATATCCAGTGTATTATTTATTTTGCTAATTATAGAATTAAGCATATGTTTTCATATTTCTGTAAATATCTCAATAAACATGCAGTTATAGAGGAATTTCTTGTTATGTGTAAGCTTATGTCTGGGTAACAAACATTTTCTAACAATATATGCTTAGGTTTTACAGTTTTAAAGATATGAACATATATAAAAGTTTAGAAAAACATAATTTGGGCTTTGTGTACATTACAATATTTACAGAAAAGACTATTAATGCACTGACTATTATAACTACAAAGAATACTTCTTACTGATTAAATTGCTATTTGAACAGTTTTAATAGATGTTATTGTCCATAAAACATTTATATTTATCTTATGCTTTTTAATTTTATTTTTCAGAAAATGCTTGGGAATGCAAGATGTGTGTAGACTGCTAGAGGTGTGACATTCCACATCACATAGGTGTCAATGAGTTAAGATAGATGAAAGAGATAGACTAGAGAAAGTGAATAAAGGGCATGGCCAACATAGTGACAGGCCGACAGCACTGTTTCACTTCTCTACAATATGAATTATATTTCTGACAAGATTTATAAAATGTAAGGCATCCTATTCTCCTTATTTGTGTGGCATGATCTCCTTTCTTGTTTGGGAAGACTTTATTTTTATATTAATAGACAGTCCCCGGGATTCATGAAGCCCCCGTGTAAGAGTTATAACTCTTACACGGAGGCTGCAGTTAAACGGAGTGATGTCAGCATGCTTTGCATATTCATGACAGCATGCTGAATCACACCTAAGTCTAACACGGTCCATGTAAGACAGTAGGGGGCGTGTCCGTAGGCCGAACCCTGCAAGCGGACACGCCCCCAGAAGTGTAAAAGTGCCCAAAGTAAACACCCACAACAGAGTCCACGGAAATGTGAATAAACACAACACAACACATGCCCGCACAGACTATGAACATAAAATATATATAAATGAACATGTTATATTTTTTTTAAATTGTAAAGATGTTTAACCATGAGTGCGCTTCGTTTATGCTGGCGTGCCCGTAAGCGCAGCTACAGTTAGCAGTCAGTGGGAAAGCATATAAGAACTAAATATGCAAAATAAGCCAGGAAGCAATAGCGTAGCGGTAGAGATGTTGGCTGAAAAGCAGGCATTCATGGTTCAAGCCCCCACAGCACCAATTTTTTTTTCCAAAATAAGCAGGAAACAAGTCCCTGACAAATATGTACACATAAAACCCCAATATATGTAAAATGTAATGAAATTGCCCATTTATATTGAAGAAATGTGAGGTAACAAAAGAATAAAAAATGCCAGATGTGCCCATAGAGAAGCTACAGTTTAACAGGGTGAGTGCATCTGCCCATAGATGAGCAGTGGTTTAACTGGTGCAAAATGAGTGCCCGTAGCTGAGCAGTGGTCTAACATGCTAAATCTATGTGCCCCTAACTGAGCTGAGCGTAATATGCGTGCCGATAGCCAAATGAGGCTTAAAGCAGCGTACCCCGTTTGCGCGGAGCTGCGCACCGTGCAAACGAGCTAACTGGCGGGCAACGTTGAGCAAGCCGTATCAAAACTGCATTTACACAGACACACCCCTCAGCATGTCTAGACAGTCATGAAAACTAAAAAAGCAGTGGCCAGGTTCGAACCCAGGATACTATACACCATAGTCAAGGTACAGAACCACTAAGCCATGACAGCAGTACCTGTAAATGCAATAATAGCTAATATATAGGAATGAAGACAAACTACAGCATGACAATGCAGGTTTACTGAAGTTGATACAATTCCAAAATGGCCAATCACAGATATGTGCAGGAAAAACGGACTATATAAACCCCATAGGCGGGAATACACAGCATAAACGATTGTAGAACAGACCTGCAGGCAGAATGTCAGTAGTAGGAGAGGGTAGTCACTTTCGAGCACAGAGGTGGGGTGTTGAGGAGTCCAGGTACATGGTCTGGCTCCTAGTCCATAATCATGAGGCCCAACTCATGCAGGGCCAGGTCCTCTGGGGAGCATACAGGGCTGAGGCGTGGGACCGGTTGGCTCATGATCTCACCAGTGCCACAGGGATTCCAAGGACAGGTGAGCAGGTCCGTCACCACCATGCGGACCTGAAGAGACACAAGCAGGACCAACTGAACCGTTGGATCCAGGAGGCCCGGCAAACACCCAACGCCCCACTACTGAGTAAGTAACATTTAATTATGTATGTAACATGTTAAACTAGCTGATAATATGGAGAAGTGTATTCCAATATTACTTCATTTATATTACAGCTGCAGGTGTCTGTTCTGCGAACCGCAGAGCCTATGGCGATAGGCTGGTGCGGTTGCGCCACCAGGCAGGTCAGTAATCCACTACCAGTAACTGTAAAGAAATATCAAAGTATGACAGTCAGCATAAGAGTGCATTGTAGTCAGTAAGGAATAAAATCTGCAAGTAACAGTGTGAAAGTGTATGCAAGTATTGCTTGATTACAACATTTTGCAGCCTGTAAGTTTGAGCTAAACATGAAACTGTCTGACATATATCCTGAGATAAAAATGCCCTGCCTGTAAGAAAATAGTACACAACGTGCAGCAGGCTGAAAAGTATAGCTGCAGAAGATGATAAATCACATGTGTGAAATATATCCCTGTGGAAATACTGAAACATGACAGAAGTGAGACTGCTGGAAAGGATTGTAATAACAACTGTTAAAATATGTCAATAAAGCCTAGAAGTACCATCCTGAATAGTAAAATGAAAGCAAGTGAGAGAGTGTGAGAAAGTGTCATGAATCCAGCAATACAGTAGTAATAACCCCTGAATAAAGTATACTGCAGGCAACACAGAATGAAATGCATGTCAGATTCAAAACCAAACAGCTAAATCTGTTCAAAGTGCTGCTGCATCTGGAATGTGTATCCCAAAATCAGGATATGTTGCTCCCAGTCTGCAATATGCAAATAGGATGTTTGTCTGATATACCATACATCCACACTTGTCTACAGCCATATACAGCACATATAGCCTAGATGTAGCTGAACAAAGCTAGATATGAATGTGTATGAAGAACCATAAAATGTATATTGATGTCGCATTAACAGACCTATCACCAAGTTGAAATAGTTAACATATAGGAAACTGTAGTTAGAACAGTAGTGTGTATATAACTGTAGCTATTAGAAATGTACAGCATATGTATTGTTAATCGAAGGTGTTAATATTACTTTCTTCCCCCAACCTATAACTACATATAACCCATTCCACGTGAAAATGGTATGTGCAATCACATTTAACACCCCTGGACGTTTGTCCTGTTGGGTCATATATATTTGCATGTCTGTTGATGCATCTGCCCGTTCATACATCCACACCTGGTGGCCTGTTGCCATCAATTAACCCTGCATGTTGTTGGACTGTGTATTTCCGATCAAATTATGCATGTGTTATGCACGCTGTTCAATGGTGTGAATATCTGGGTGTTTGGTTAATGGGAATACTAATGCATGCTGTTACAACTAATTGTGAATGGTATTATATGTCACTAACCCAAACCGTCATGACATAATGCAAAACATAGAACGACAGGGAAGGCGGGTTCCAGCGGACCCACCTCTCCCACCTCAGCTGGCAAGTGCACCTGGCACTAGTGCCGGGTCCGGACCCTCCTCCGGTGGCCCTGTGCCACCTGCGGGTGGAAGCACTGCAGGGGATGGGGCTCGCCCCCCCTCTGCAAGTGTGGCCGGAGGAGATCCACCACTCACCCTCCGTAGCGTCCGGACTGTGGTGCGTAGGGAGATTTGGGACTCTGTCCTTGAACCCCTACGTCAGCTCGAGGCACAGGTGGCGCAACTAACGGGCATGCTTGTTGCCCCGCCTACACAGCCCCCAGCACAGCCTCGTCCCGGGCAGTGAAGGGACAGTGGCAACTGCCTATGGGTGGGGATATCAGTTCCACTGTTGCCATCTGTGGGCTCATGGGCTCTGGATATCCAAACCTCCATCCCCGTCAATTGTGTAACCCCCCCACGTGTCATACACCGCCCCTGTATGCGTCTTGTTTGTCTTGTCTGTTAACCTACCCAACCTACCTCCCCAGCTGTACCGACTACCTTCACCTGACATACCACTCTCACCTGAAAAATAAAAATAAAAGGGCACTCTGTACCCACAAAAAAATTACGCCCCATACATAGCTGCCCATTCCGCACACATGTCTACTGGACATGGAACCTATCAATTCCAATTGGCTGTACAACAAGTATTATTGGTGTCCTGACACCTCTCTCAGGGGTGGAAGGTTTCAAATGTCACGCCAAATTACATATATATGCACAGCTGTTGCTGATGAAGAAATGGGCAGCTATGGGCCTTACCTACATCCCTCCTGCACATTCCAAGCTTGTTTCCCTACTGTCTTACCCTCTTTGTGACCCCTTTTTCACCACTTTCCTGTCTCCCCGTTTTCTTTTCTTTCAAAGAAAATAGCACGGGTGTGTGCAAGAGTAAGCACTATTAAGCAGTTGTAAGCGGGTGTGCGCTTGTGTGCGCGGAGCTAACCGCCAGTGCGCATGCGTGAGCTCCGCGCAAACCAGCGCTAACCCGGTTACAACTGCTTAAAAGTGCCTTAGTCACTTTGATTGACAGGTCCTGTACTCAGTTCAAAAGCAAAATAAAATCCCACTGTCAGTCCCGAACGCAGGACCTTGGAAACAGTAGTCTGTATGACTTACCACTAAGCCATGACCCTTATACAAGAACATTGTGCTAAAATAAATATATCATGTAATAGTAGGAATGAATGTAAAGGGAATATAGATGTGTAGTACACAAAGCATGACATTTAGAATTACTATCACAACTAGTGGATTTCCATAAT
This sequence comes from Protopterus annectens, assembly GCF_019279795.1. Lineage (NCBI taxonomy): Eukaryota > Metazoa > Chordata > Ceratodontiformes > Protopteridae > Protopterus > Protopterus annectens. The sequence goes on along the minus strand of NC_056728.1, from coordinate 1,139,292,307 downwards.
AGTAGTGTGTGAACAGAAACAGCCATGCTAGTTGGAAGCTAGTAGGTAAAATGTCACTATAGCACCTTGCAAGATACACAGATACTCACAGCAGGATAAGCACTGCCCATACCCCACAACCTCTTACAGGAACACATCTGGACCAAGTAATAAAATATGTGGAGCAAAGGCCTAAAACCAGGGACACAGTACAAATAATGTTACAACAAACGCAGACAGTTCAGAAAGTAACAGGGTCTACACTTTGTGGGATGTTTGGAAGGGTATGCAGTCTGGAACCTGGATGTTTGTCACCATATTCTGACTTGAGTCCAGAGTGACTTGCCAGAAAAAGGTGTGCATGAGATATTGACCAATTTATGAGGCAGAAATGTGGACAACCTGCAAATATCTGTACACATGACGGGTCCAACACCACCATATTTGAATAGTTAAAAGCCTAGACATAGCAACAGTGAATGACTTACAGGGATGCCCCACAGACCCCATGTGAAATGTACAAACAGTAGGCAGAAAGGTGTAACACATGCAATGGTAACTATGGAGTCTGGAAAGTATTCTCCACTTGCATGGCAGACAAAGTGTAGTAATACATATGCTCATGCTAGCCCACAGTCACAACTGCAGCATACCAGACATTTTAATGGGTGTACCCCACTGATATGTACCATTCCATGAGGCACATAACAGATGAACCTGAAAGTCTCTGGGGCCTGCTCAGCAGCATACTCAAATACCCTAATAGTTGTCAAGGCCCACACCATGGCCAGACCACACTGCATGCTGTAACACCCTAGCAGATATAGCAAGCATTCCAAGGTGTGAATGTACATGGAAAATAAGAAAGCCACAGCAGCACACTACAGTCAAGACACCTAGCAGGCATACAAGTAGTGACTGTAAAGGGCAACTATTGAAGCCTTAGCAACAGAGTGCAAGCAAAAGTGAAAGGAAAGCACACACACACACACACACACACACACACACACACACACACACACACACACACACACACACACACACACACACACACACACATTAACAGTAGTAGTAGTTGTAGGTGTCAGTGTACATACACAGTTAGTACAGGGAACTGGAGAAATGAATGGAGGAATGTTAATCTACAACACACATGGAAATATGAGAGAGATACCAACCTTTACACTCACAGAACATTCTCCACAGCATAACAGCATGGTCCCTGCCCCTAACATCTGAAAGGGCTATGCCTATCTCACACACCTTTTTATAGCACTGTTCTGAAATCACAGTGGGAACTGCAATCAGTACACAACTGGCTGCATGCAATTAGCAAATGCTGGCTAACAATTGGTACAGAGGCCATCACATGGGCATATGCAGATACCTACAAAAGTATGCTGTACTCCATGTCCATGCATGCAATACTTTCATTGCACCCTGAGAAGGACGTGAGAGACAGACAGAGAGAGAGAGAGAGACAGAGACAGAGACAGAGACAGAGAAAACTGCAATTAAGCAGACAGAAACAAACTGTTCAGCAACAGCTACCTGAAAGCTGACAACTGGGAAGTGGAGCAGCAGGACAGAGAACCTGACAGCAACACAAGCAGCTGTGACAAACACAGGTAATGTAAAGTAATACTATAAAGGTCTACATACTGTGAACCCTCCATATGTGTCATTGGTCTGTATCCATATGTATATGAAGATGTGTAAAGGGCAGGGGACATATAGCAACTATCAGTGAAGGCTGTACATACATTTGTATGTGAGAGCATCTATGTGCACATATCAATTTGTTTGATTGTAGGTTGTAGTGCCATGTACAAAGTAGGTTACACAGTTATGTATGTTTAGCAGTATGTTAGTGTGTGTATACAGTATGGTAGACAAATATGTTGATATACCTGTCTAACATATGGATATGTGTGTATGTCAACATATGTATGTGTATATATATATATATATATATATATATATATATATATATATATATATACATATACATATGATATGCATATATGTACACATACATACAGAGAGTGATAAAGGGATACATAGACAGATGTAGATAGAATATTGTACAAACATATCTATGTAATGCACACATACAGATATAGATATCTGTAGATACATATACATAGACAGACTGATCTGACTACCTACAGGTATGACTGTATATGACGACCTGCAACACAGCCTGTCCCACCCCCTCTGTCACTCACACCCCCCCTGTGCCCCCCCTCCACATCTATAGCAATATATGTACATCAATATACATATGTGTATATGTATACGGACATATATATATATATATATATATATATATATATATATATATATATACATATAGATATATCTATATACATATATATATATTTATAGAGAGAGAGAGAGAGAGAGATGTATATAAAGTCTGAGTGAGGCACATGTGTACAGATGTATTGCAAGAGGTGCCTGGTGACAAAGGCATGGAGTGAACACCAGTGTCAAGTCCGGAGTACCATACCACATTCCAGATCACCTACACCAGTAACCACCAGATATGTGATTGGCTGCCCACCACTGCATGTGTCAGGGGTGAGCTGGGCAGACATGTGTACAATAGTGGCTGCAATGATATTCACAGTGACACACTATCCCTGGAATACCTGCACATGGTATGTGTCAGCAGACATGGTGAGTCAGGTATGGACATGTAGGTCGGTGTACCCCTCCACACCACATAATGGATCCATGGTATGGCCCTCACATGACAGCTACAGATATGGAGAAGGACACAGTGACATGTACAACACTGTGACAATGCACACAAACACATTACCAATGCACAGTGACTGACAACACCACAGGGTACACATATGCTACCCACATAGAGGTTACCACTCCTGGATGTACATATGGAAGTCACACCCATGACATATGTCCAACACCCATAGTAGCACCTCCCACCATCCACAACCTAAATGTCTGCTGTGTGTCGTCTGTGCCACTGCAATAGTGTGCGCATGTGGAGGTAAGAGTTCCTACCCACAGATAAGCCATTCCCTGCAATAAACCACACAGTGTTAAGAAGCAAGACTCCCCATGAGTACATGTCACACATACCCCTGCTGATTGTTAGTCAGATAGGTAATATGCCATATGGGTCACCCTGTGTAACTGTGTGACTGCAGCAGGTACCATCACACCACATGTGTCACAATGGTCAGGGTAGCAGAACATTACGCTGCTGTAGACACAGGGGCAATAGCATATTGTATAGTATTGTATTGTAATGTAATGTATTGTGTTGTATTATATTGGTATGGTGAGGTGCCTCCTTCATGGAGTGGAACCACTGCTGCTGTGTGCCAGTGTACAGGTACATATCCTGTAGTGAGGCTAGTGTTACATATCACTTCTATATGTGTGTTTAGCTCCTGTCAGAGGTAATGTAGCATGCAACTGGGGATACCAGCAGGTCCCATCCATGTTGTGTATACTGCTGTCCTGCGGGTGTCTCTCACCTGGACATCTGTGATGACAGGGAGGTTACAGTCAGCTGGGATAACTATGCCTTAATTCAGGGGAGAGGGCGGGGTGACACCTGCACTGAACCTGTCTGCCACAATGTTGTCGATATCTGTGGTGTCAGTGAAATATTTGTTGTTGTGTACTACCTATGGGCATAGAGGATGGCCCCTGACCAGGTTGCTAACATAACTGAAGAAGGCCTTCTGGTTATCTGTAGTGTCACTCTTGATTACCCTCTCAATGTTGCCCATGTAGTTTGTATGATGGAAAATAGACCCTTACCAGTGCTGCTCAGACATGCCCTCCCTTTAGTGAATTATGCTCTGTCTTGCAGTAGCTTCCATCATCTGTAATACAATCTGTCTATGGCTGGGGTCCACCAGACAGGATGCTGTCCCTTTGTGGAGAGTGTCTTGGTCATATATGGGATTGCATGATCCATGCATTCGCGGAGATGTCTGTAGAAAGCAATTGTGTAGGGTGAGCATTGTGGGTTGTATCTGCCACTGGCCCAGTGGGCTGAAAGGATACCATATCACTGTTACAAAGTGTATAGTTTGTATCTGTAATGTTATGCACTATAGTCGTATGTGCTGGTGGCGGAGGTGGGATATGTATATCCAGGGCAATCAGTGTGTGGTCAGCTCACAGTAGTTGACGATGTAGGCCATACAGTACCTAGATACAAACCCCCAGAGTGAGGAGGTGCTCATGACCTGAATCAGTGTTCTGACGCTGGGGTTTGGTAGTATGTCGTATGGAGTCTGCCAGGTACTGTTGCACAGTTACTGGCCGAGCACTGATACCTGGCCATCTACATGTGTATCCACCAATAGACAGACAGATGCTACATATGTGAGCTATGTTGTATCATAACAGTTGAGTAGCATGTGTAGTATGTGTGCCATATATTGCTGACATATATTGCTGATACCAGGTTATTTTCTTTCTCAGGTACATGGCCCACCCGCGGAACCCCACCTACTCCACAGCTGAGGATGAGGAGATACACCAGAGCCTGGTGCGGGATTATGCAATACTCTTTTCCCGCACCAGCCAAAATCAGCAGGAGAGGGCTGCACTGTGGCAAGACCTTGTCCGTCGGGTAAATGATATAGGCACCCAAAATAGGACATATGAGCAGGTACGACATCACTGCAGTGATTTAATCAGACATGTCCGTCAGCGTGCGTCAGATATCCACAGGCAACAGGTTGCCACAGGTGGTGGGGTGGCTACACATCCCCCATTCACCAGACTGGAGGGACTACTCATGAGTGTAGTGGCTCCAGTCCGCCAGCAACAACAACAGCAGCAGACATGCATTATGATGGAGGCTGGATCCACACAGCAGCAAGACGGTGAACGTGCAGGTAATATGCCATATGTATAGTTGACTGTTGTGTACACTGGTAGTTAATGCATGTGTGAGGTGTGTCCTTGGTTTGTAGCTGTCACCATAGTATTTAATGTGCAAGTGTGATATCCTCAATATTAGCTGCTGACCTGTGAAAGGTGACTGTAGTCCTCCTGACCTGTATCATACTCAGTAACAATGGCACAGTTGTGCCCACTGACATTAGTTTCTTCACGTCTGCAGGACCCTCCGGTATAACAGCAATGCAGCCTATCCATGCTGGTGAGTGTGTATTAACAATTCCTGTAATAGTGTTGATAGTAATAGCACTATTTGGCTCACTTAGTAGTGCTCTCAGTATGCATGTAGGTGTGTCTGTGTCTGTGTGTTGATATCACGTATACTGAGTACTGTACGTTTGCATGAAACTGTGTGCATGTGTGCATGTATGCACCTGTGCATGTGTGCATGTGTGCATGTGTGCATGTGCGCATGTGTGCACATGTGCATGTGTACATGTGCATGTGTATATGTGTGCATGTGTGCTTGTGTGCATGTGTGCATGTGTGCATGTGTGCACCTGTGCATGTGTGCATGTGTGCATGTGTGCACCTGTGCATGTGTGCATGTGCATGTGTGCATGTGTGCACCTGTGCATGTGTGCATGTGTGCATGTGTGCATGTGTGCACCTGTGCATGTGTGCACATGTGCATGTGTGCATGTGCGCATGTGTGCACCTGTGCATGTGTGCATGTGTGCATGTGCGCATGTGTGCACCTGTGCATGTGTGCATGTGTGCATGTGTGCACCTGTGCATGTGTGCATCGCTGGTAATGTGTATGGATTGTAAACTGTGTTTCCTGTTTCCTTCCCACAGGTTCTGTTGCTGCTCTGGTGTCATGTAGCAGGGAACCTGAGTCAGGTGCCGTGGGTACTGATAATGATGACATCTGTGTAATGGCACAGGAAGGTATGCCAGGGTCTGCCATTGGTCAGCCGATTGACAGTACACAGCTGTCGACCCCATCAATGCGCACAGTTATCCTGCCAATACACCCCTTGTCACCACTGTCCCTAGGTGATGGACAGCATACAGTGGGCATTGACCAGGGTAATGTGGTATCTGTGGCACATGCCTCCCCACACAGCAGCCATGGGCATGGCCCAGAGATGGTACCACACAGACAGATGTCCAGGGGTTCTCGTGGGAGCATCCATGGGCGTACTGTCCCTGTCAGACGTGCCCACAGAGGTCTTACAACCTCAGCTATGTTTCGGACTGTCATGCAGGCACAGTCACGTATGGAACGGTACACCAGACAGGGTCTGAGGGAGCTGGCAGCATGTCGCACAGCCATGACTGACAGTATGCGTGACATTGCGGCTTCCATCCGTGATTTCACTGATGTCATAGACAGACGTTGTGGGGACATATTAGACCGGTTCCACAACTACATGTCCATGAGCCAGGGCAATGGTGGGCGGTTGAGGCATCGATGTGGCCTTATGCCAGCAACAGCAGCAGCTGGCAGTCGTCGTGGACGACAACAGGGCCGCGGCCGCCCCCGTAGTGCCAGCAGCAGCCCCAGCAATGCTGGGTCTGTGCTGTCATCAGACCGCCCCAGGAGACCACGTGCACGTGGCTCTGGCCAGGCCCGACAGGGTTCTGTGTCCAGTCAACAAACACCTGCTTCTGATGACAGTACCCAGTCTGGGTTGGTACTGGATACGGTCCGTAGCACCCCTGCAAGGCACAGGTACCGTGTCCGTGGCCAAAGACACTGATCTGTATGACCTGGCAGGTACAGTCTGTGGCTGTCCACGAACACCAGTATATGGCAGCCATGAGGTGGAACTGTGTGCATCCATACACACATGCAAATTGACAACACCTAGGGCTACCGCATACACGCACACACCGCATCAACATTGCCCCACCTTCTACTGCTGTCCCTCACCAACACACATACACATACATGTCAGTTGGTGGTATGGGTGGCTGACTCAGGCATACCAGGTTCACACCCTGTGCATATGATGAAACTGTGCTACCTCCTGCAGTCTGTAACAACTGTGCAGGTACATGTTAACATGTTGCTGATGCACAGGGTGACCACATAGATGTGTAGTAATAGTATCATGTTGTTAACAGTACTGTGTACTGAATTAATTGTGGGTATATCACAGCATGCCTGATGCAGTAAGTGTGTGCTTGTCATGTCCTGTTGTCTACACCCATGGTAAGTACCATAGTGTATCATCTGCACATGTTGGCATACTGGTGGTAATGATGTCAACAGAAGGCTACATACATAGGTAGCACAGGGGATAGGGTAATGAATGTAGTAATACACAATGATGGACATGTAAATTGCAGGTGGCATGTTGCCCACACTAGACTCTGCATTGCAGATGTTTGAGGATGTTGATATGTGTGCAGTACTACACGACTGGTATAGGACACACAGGAGCACCCTAGCACTACATGCTCACATCACATACCATGCTAGACAGCCCCAACACACATAACTGACTGTCACAGGAGGGGGAGTTTCCATATATGTCAGGGATACTGTGGTGGCAGGCCAGGGAGCATACATCCTACTAAGTATGGAACCACTGAGTAAAGGCTCAGTGTCTGTTATTTGACATGTGTACTACTGCAGGTATGAGCACATCGGTTTCTATCCAGTTATTGTACATCCTGGCAGTACATGGTCTGTACACTTGTGTGCACTGAGACTGGACCGTAGCCATCTGACCCGTGTATTTCCATGTACATGTGCATAGTGCCTGCATATTTGCAGTGTTACCTACTGGAACTGGTACAGCTTGTGTGTTGTACAATGGACTACCTGCAGCCCTGTTTACTGTAGCTCTGTTTGCATGCATGTTTGCTTGCAATTACCCTGGAATACTGATCACTCCTGCAATGCATAGTTATAGAGCTTCTGTGGACTCCTAGTGCCATCTGCATAGCCTACTATATGTATGTCCATGTCCCACTTGACAGGATGTCACTGTTTGTCCTGTTCACATGTACATTGCCTGTGACACAGTGCATATGACCTACCTGGCATGTGTCCACGTGTGCAGTCATATATGCTACTGCTAACTATTCACAGGCACTACACCTTCACACATTCGTCTTCAGGTGAAATACCTGCTTTGCTAGGGACGGCCTGCACCTGTCACCCCTGGGCTTTCGGATATTGGCAAAGGCTCTTGCTACCCCCATAGTGCCTATGTTAGGCAGGGCTCAAATGACAAACCCACCTTCATAGGTATCACAAGGGATAGGAAACTAAGAGCAATGCCACCCAACGCCAGAAGTCTAAGCCTCCAGATGCATGCACCCAAAACACTCCTTGGCATGGAAAACATCAATATCTGTGCAGTAACAGATGCCTGGTTCAGGGCTACTGAAAGCCACCAGCACTACCGGGTTTAACCCGCTTGATTTCTTTGAAACAGTCACCAAAGCCATTGACGAGGGGAAGGTGGTTCACACAGCCTACCTGGACCTTGCAAAAGCCTTCACAACAATACCCCACTTGGGCATTCTAGAGAAGCTCGCCAGCTTAAATATATGCCCCTATGTCACTAGATGGATTGCACAGTGGCTCAAGGACAGAACCCACATGGTTAGCATTGCTGGAGCCATGCCAGACCCCACAACAGTTACAGGTTGTGTCCCACAAGGCTCAGTCCTGAGACCCTCTTGTTTGGTATATATTTATTGGAGGTACAGGCCAACATGGACGGACTGTGGCTGTCCAGATATGCTGATGACTGCAGACAGACCACCATAATCGACTCTCCAGCTGACACAAGCATCTTCCAAAGGGGCATCATAGCAACAGACAACGTGTGCCAGAGCCATGGCCTTCTGCTGCACAGTGTTTAGAAAGGGGAATGTGCATCCTGTAGTCTGTTCACCTAGTTGCCAAAAGGGAAATTGTCCTCACACACACTAACCCCCCTCAGCCAAAAACACACACTTGCCAATTGCAGGATTCAAACCCCTATCTGACTATGTTATGACACTTGCAGACAGACGCATTAGCAGAGCGCGCTATTTGCATTACTGAGAGCTTTCCCTTCACCTGCTATACTTATAGAGTGCTGACATCATCAGTGTTTAGAAAAGGGAATGAGCATCCTGTAGTCTGTTCACCTAGTTGCCAAAATGGACATTACCTTCACACACACTAACCCCCTGAGACAGACACACGCACTTATCATTTGCAGGATTCAAACCCCTACCTAACTATGTTATGACACTTGAGACGGACGCATTAGCAGAGTGTGCTATTCGCATTACTGGGAGCTTTCCCTTCACCTGCTTTACTTATAGAGTGCTGACATCATCAGTGTTTAGAAAAGGGAATGAGCATCCTGTAGTCTGTTCACCTAGTTGCCAAAATGGACATTACCTTCACACACACTAACCCCCTGAAACAGACACACACACTTATCATTTGCAGGATTCAAACCCCTACCTAACTATGTTATGACACTGGAGACGGATGCATTAGCAGAGCGCGCTATTTGCATTACTGAGAGCTTTTCCTTCACCTGCTATACTTATAGAGTGCTGACATCATCAGTGTTTAGAAAAGGGAATGAGCATCCTGTAGTCTGTTCACCTAGTTGCCAAAATGGACATTACCTTCACACTCACTAACCCCCTGAGACAGACACACACGCTTATTATTCGCAGGATTCAAACCCCTACCTAACTATGTTATGACACTTGAGATGGACGCATTAGCAGAGTGCACTATTTGCATTACTTGGACTTTTTGTTTCTCCTGCTGTACTTGTAGGGTGCTGACATCATCGGTGTTTAGAAAGGGAATGTGCATCCTGTAGAGTGTTCCTAGTTGCCAAAAGGGACAGTTCCCTCACACACACAAACCCTCCTCAGACAAACACACACACTTGTCATTCACAGGATTCAAACCCCTATCTAACTATGTTATGACACTTGAGACAGATGCATTAGCAGAGCGCGCTATTCGCATTACTGGGACTTTTTGTTTCTCCTGCTGTACTTGTAGGGTGCTGACATCATCGGTGTTTAGAAAGGGAATGTGCATCCTGTAGTGTGTTCCTAGTTGCCAAAAGGGACAGTTCCCTCACACACACAAACCCCCCTCAGACAAACACACACACTTGCCATTTGCAGGATTCAAACCCCTACCTAACTATGCTATGACACTTGAGACGGACGCATTAGCAGAGAACGCTATTCACATTACTGGGACTTTTTGTTTCTCCTGCTGTACTTGTAGGGTGCTGACATCATCGGTGTTTAGAAAGGGAATGTGCATCCTGTAGTGTGTTCCTAGTTGCCAAAAGGGACAGTTCCCTCACACACACAAACCCCCCCTTAGACAAACACACACACTTGCCATTCGCAGGATTCAAACCCCTACCTAACTATGTTATGACACGTGAAACAGACGCATTAGAAGAGCGCGCTATTCGCATTACTGGGACTTTTCGTTTCTCCTGCTTTACTTGTAGGGTGCTGACATCATCGGTGTTTAGAAAGGGAATGTGCATCCTGTAGTGTGTTGTCCTAGTTGCCAAAAGGGAGATTTTTCTACCACAGACTTTCACACACACCCACACACTGAGTATTTGCAGGATTTGAAACCCCTACCTAACTATGTTATGACACTTGAGACGGACGCATTAGCGGAGCGCGCTATTCGGATTACTGGGAAGTTTCTTTTCTCCTGCTGTACTTATAGGGTGCTGACATCATCTGTGTTTAGAAAGGGGAATGTGCATCCTGTGGGGAGGCAGACACCAAGCACACTATGGCTAAGCTGTCATTCCCTAGGGCAAACAGCCTAGTGTTGACCTCTACACCCATATGTTTAATTGTCAAATGCACATTATTTGTTGCTGATAGACTGTTTGCACATCTTTATTGCCATAGCATTCCCTGTTTGTATGGACAACTTGTGCATCTGTGGAAGATGTTTGCATATGGGAGGGATCCACTATATCACGTATGTCTCTGTAGTCTTTTAACTGTGTGCATCGGGCAGACTGCTGTAATGTGGTTGGTTCCTGGAATAACACATAACAATACCAGATATGTGTGTCCAACTGCTAAACCGGGATTTGGCCTAAGTGTGTGAGCATGCCCAGTTCAGCCTTCCCATGGCATGTTGTCAAAGTGTGTGAGCATGCCCAGTGTGAGCATTCCATATGTTGGACTCTGCAGCCCACCACATTTGTGGATGAGTGTGAACTTCAACAACTATCACCCGTTTATTGTTGTGTGTTGTGTGTCTTGTTGTGTAGTTACTGTAGAACTGCTTTGTGTGTGAACACAACAGGATTATACTGTGCTTGAATCCAGTCACATACTGCCTACACAGAGGCAATGCATGCCTGTTGTAGGAGGCCATGCCCAACACAGGAGTAATGGACATGCTCCACCACAGAAAACAGAAATCCATTGGTGCTGTGAGAGTGAGAGATGTTAACCTCAACAAGTAATGAAATAGGATGTGCTGGTGGGACAGATACATAATCCAGAGGCTGGGATAGATATTCTGCATTCGGGGGGGGGGGGGGTTTGCACTGCACCTGTCAGGATGTATGTTGGCAATATGTGTGTGTGTGAGTTTTGTGTGATTCAGGGCATATCTGTGAATTCCCAACATGGTTCCTACCATCAGTTGTGAAAGCATTGTGATATACTTGTGTATTCCAGCATAGGCCGGATGCAGTTCCTGGTGTTGGGACAGTAGTCTGTAGCAGGCTATACACTGGGGGGCAGTTTTAGCCACTGTTACTTGAGCATGGCTTGTCCATGCTACTTTTTGTTGTGGTACCGACATGGGGGTGTGGTTATCCTTGCAATTCTTGCTAGTCACCCTCCTTTTGTAGCTTGTTCCAAGTGTTGAGGCTGTACAGCATGGTATGAGGTGTAACCTGGTAGTGTTAGGGTGCTGTTGTGAGCCTTGCCTCAGTTTTCTGTTACAGCACAGTTATCAACATTCTCCATACTGGGTGAGTTTAGACTGCATGCATCTTGCTGTTTCGACTTATCCCTTATCTTATTCTTATCCCTTCTGGTACCTATGGAGATAGGTTTATGTTTTGAGCCTTACCTATTCAGGGCACACTGTGGGTGACAACAGCCTTTGCCAGTATCCATATGGCCTGCACTGATAGGTGCACGCCAGTCCTAGCAGGTGGTGCATCATGTCATGCTCAGCATGTCATCCCAGACTGGCACACATTGGGTCCCCTTTGACTACCTGCAATACTTCAGTCAATTGTTGCACTTGATCATCTCATTGTCATGTTGTGGCATGATGCTTGGTGAGGGTAGGGTGTTAGTCAGGGTCCTCAGGTGTGCATATAGTACTTGGTGTTACATTACTTGACACATAGCATTCATGCCTCAGGTGGTGCTGCAGGGCTGCCTCTGTCGGATGCGCATATTACACTTCCCTGTACATGTTTGTGAGCAGGTTGTGTCACATTAGGCATCCCTGTTACTATATGAGTGAGTCGGAGAGGGGTATCATTCCCAGGGTTCCTACTGAGCCAATGTATGTGCTATGCGTTGCCTCTTTGCCAAGGACAGGGCATACTGGGCACGCCTCCTTCTGCCTACTGGGGCAGGCTCAGGTTGTTCCTCCTCCGAGTCACGCTCTGCCTGTGATGGCCTTGGCAATGGTGGGGGGCTGTTTGGCCCAGCCCTGTGCTGGTCCTGCTGCAGCTGTTTTCATAAGATCATATTATGTAGCATAGCACATACCATGACAATTTGGGTACATGTAGTTGGTGTGTACTGCAAGGCTCCACCAGATGTGTCCAGACACCGGAACCATGACTTGAGCAGCCCAAACACACGCTCTATTACATTACGTGTTTGTGCGTGTGCCTCATTATGGCGTTCCTGTTCAGGTGTGTGTGCGTTTCTGATGGGTGTCATCAGCCACGGCTCCAGTGCATAACCTGCATCCCCCACTAGGTGTTCGTGCAGGATGTCCCCATTGGCAAATGTCTGGTACAGCTGCGTCAAATGCCAGATGTGGGAATCGTGGTAGCTCCCAGGACAGCCGGCACACACATTCATTATTATGCCCTGGGCATCACACACGACCTGGCAGTTGATGGAGGGGAAGCCCTTGCGGTTGATGTATGCCCTACCCCGCTCACCGGCTGGTGCTTTGATGCGTATGTGCGTGCAGTCTATTGCACCCAGTACCTCAGGGTATTCCACTATTTGCTGGAAGAGACGCATATTGCTGGCCAATACCTCACGGGCATTGGGGAAATATACATGATCACCGACATGTGCTGACATGGCATCCAGGAACTGGTGCAGTACCCTGGAAGCTGATGCCTGTGATATCCCCATCATATCACCAGTTGGTCTCTGGAAGGTACCTGTTGCTAGTATTCTTAGGCCAACACATACCTTGGTTTCCACTGGGATGGGTTCCCCTCTGTTGGTTCTGTGTGTGAGGCGTGGCCTGCACAGCTCCACTATTTGCTGCAGGAGGTCTCTGTCCACTCTATAGCTCTACTATCTCCAGCTCATGTAACCCGTGGTAGGTGACCCTGGGCCTGTACACTCTTCTCCGTCTCCTCACTGTGGGTTGTCTGGCACCATCTGCATTGTCACCACCCTCAGCAAGTCGCCTATGTCTCATTATGACAACTATGGCAGCCCCTAACATTTCTGCTCTGAGTTCAGCTTTTTCAGTTTTCACTTCTGATAACTTAACTCCTGTCTTGCAGTGTCTCTTGAGAGAAACATTCTGCACTGCTGTTTGCAGAGTTTTAAGTGCTGGGCTGGGCTAGTATTCTGCCTGTGTAATTGTCTGATTCTAATTGTTTTCACCTGCTAGCTCTAGCAGTATTCCCTGCTAACTTCCTACTACATCTGTTGCTTCCTTTTTCCTTTCTGTTTCCTCAGGGTGGAGCCGTGTGCAAACAGCAGAAACACGCTCACAGTGGCTTACACACGTGCACACATACTTACACAGTTCAGAATCTGCTTATTCGGTTTTAACCGCGTGCACACCCACGCAAACAGTGTTAAACATCTCCCAACATGCTCCCACATGCTTAGTCTGCCTTACACGCACGCACACTGCCTTACTCGTGCTTCGTGGCGCACACACGTGCGCATACACGTCCAGCAAGAAACTTTGGTGTAGGCAACAGTGTACACCTTCCATTTCTTGACTTTCTCATGTTTACTTAGTGGCACACCTCTTTCCTTGATATCTGTCTGACATCTGTCATGTAACTCTAACCTCCAATGAACTGCATTTCTTTCTACCATTCCCCCCTGTGATGTCACCTATCTCCTACTCTGTTCCTCCCCCTTATGTAACTCTTACACTACTCAGAATGTGCTCATTTGCTATGTGACAGTGGAATTCAGTATCCTTACACTCATTTGCATCAGATTGCCTACTAATGCTTAGTTACATCTCTTAGACTCAGCTTCCCCCCTTAGCAACCACTACACGGTGGCCATGTTGGTTTTGCACTGCTGGTCCCTGCATTGACATTCCATGTATTGCATAAAACCTACATTTTTAGGTTTAAAACCTTCTTTTTTATGTTCTATGCAGCGCAGCCCGTTTGCGCGGGGCTGCGCTGGGTTTAAACATCGGCAATCGCCGAAAAAAAAAATTATATTTTTAATATATTTGCATCAGGTTACCTTGCCAATGGCCACATATTTGGCCATTGGCATGCTGCCTGACACATATGCACCCTTTATTTGGAGCTGACATGGCTCCATTGCCGTGTTTGCAGAAACGTACTCATTTGTCAACTGAGTACATTTCTGCAGCTAAAACGGCTCTTACACGGGCTGTTCTTGGCTTCCTGGATCGCTAATCAGCCTCATTTGCATGCTATTCGGCTGCAAGTGAGGTGATTAGCTTATCCACGCCCACTCCGTGTAAGAGCCGTTTTCGCTTGACTCTTACACGGACTTTGGGCTGTTCCTGGATCGCGAAGGCTGCATGGAGTCTTACACTACTCTTAGACTCCGTGCAAGCCTTCGTGAATCCGGCCCAGTAACTTTCCTGTTATTATCTATTCAAAATGTATTCAGTATATTATTTCAAGATGAGTTATTCTAAAACCAACTCACAATATATATCATTTAAGAAAGAGCTGCAGTCAATTCTCACAAATACTCAAGAAGTATCAATTAAAATGGACAAGATGGACAATAAACTGGACAGTTTTAAAGAGGAATGCTCTGAGAAATGTAATCAATTAAATTAAATAATGAAACAACAGCACAAATCTCAGGCATGGAAGATTCTTTAAATAATATTGATGGAAGAGTAACAGAAGATGAACATAATATTGAATTATTGTTAAAACAAAACACTCTATTGCTAAACAAAGTAGATGATATTAAAAATAGGTTCAGGAGAATCAATATTTGGATCTAGGGACTACCAGAGAAAACTGAGGATGACAACATAATTACTTTCCTTAACACTTGGCTTTCTAAGACTTTAAATATACCAGAGATTTTGTATTTTGGCATTGAAAGGGCTCACAGGTCACTGTTGTTTTCATCATCAGCAAAAAGGACAAACAGAATGTCCATAGTAGTTAATTTTTTTCTAGTCAAGATAAAGAAATGATCCTGAAAACAGTATTGTCAAATTCTCTGATAAACTTTAATAGGCATATCATAAGGTTTGACAAGCCCCTGGATTCTCAAAAGCTTGCATGGAGGGCAAGATCAATGCAGGAGCTCAAGCAGGCAATATGTCTAACGTGCGATCCAGGAACAGCCTGCAGGGGCGTGCATGGGAGCTCCTGCAATAATCCTGCACGGACGAAGCCCTTGTATGCAAATCACCCCATTTTCAGTAAAAATCCATGCAAATGAGGTGATTTTGAGATCCAGGAAGCGTGTGACTGTCCATGCAGGACTAGTGCAATCAACAGAAATGTACTTGGTTAGTAACCGAGTACATTTCTGCAAAATCCAAAACGGAGCTATGACAGCTTCAAATAAAGGCTGCATATCATGTAGTAAGCATGCTAATGGCCAAGTATTAGGCCATTGGCATTGCAAACAATACAATAAAAAAAATCAACTTTTATTTTTTGTTAGCCGATCAAGGCTATTTAAGTGTAGGGCAGCAGCACGCGAACAGGATCAGGGGAAAATAACAAAATAAACCTAAATTAAGCATTCTAACTAAAATCAGTATTCTGCCATGCAAGTCAATGGCAGCCAGAAGACAACCTGGCCAGTAAGTAGTGGTTACTAAGGGGGAGACTCAGTGTGAGACAAGTAACTATGCATTAGCAGGCAATCCTATGCAAATGAGGGGAAAGATAGTGAATCCCAGTTTACCCGAGCATGTAAGTCAGGTCCCAACAGTGTAAGAGTAGGATGGGCTTTCCCTCCATCAACTGCCAGGTGGTGTGCGATGCCCAGGGCATAATAATGAATGTGTGTGCTGGCTGCCCTGGAAGCTATGATGATTCCCACATCTGGCACCTGACACAGCTGTACCAGAGATTTGCCAATGGGGACATCCCACACGGTCACCTAGTGGGGGATGCTGGATACGCACTGAAGCTGTGGCTCATGACATCCATTAGAAATGTACACACACCTGAGCAAGAACTCCATAATGAGGCACAAACACAAACAAGCATCATAATAGAGCATGTGCTTGGGATGCTCAAGTCACAGTTCTGGTGCCTGGACACATCCGGTGGAGCCTTGCAGTACTCACCAGCTACATGTACCCAAATTGTCCTTCTATGTACCATGCTACACAATATGATCCTGTGGAAACAGCTGCAGCAAGAACAGCACAGGGCAGGGCCACACAACCCCCCACCATTGCCAAGGCCTGCACAGGCACAGAGTGACTCAGAGGAGGAACAACCTGAGCCTGCCCCAGTAGGCAGAAGGAGGCAAAGAGAAAAACTCTTTCAGCATATAGTAACAATCCAAAGACAAACTGGCAGTAAAACGTTGAAAAATAAAAAAAACAAGCATTTAAAACACACAATAGCGGACTGTAAAGATTAATGGTTAAGCACTTTCACCCGTATCATATGGGCTTCTTCAGAACACTCCTTAGTTCAAACTTTCGCTTTTTATAACTTTTTGGGCGCCAACATTTTAAAATTCTGAATGACACATACCTCGCTACTTAAAGCGACAAGCTCAAATATCTCATATCTATTGCTCGTACCATTCAAAGTCATTACATTCATATTCAAACAGATCCACCCCTCTTAAACAATACATACCTATAAATAAAAACAAAATTGCATATGCAATACAATAAAAAACAATAACAATAAATAATAAAGAACTTTATTAACTGCCACCATGCCTCCCGATAATTCAATAATTTTTTGTGATCCTTACCTCTAGTTATACACAGATGCAACTACATATCCGGGACTTAATGAAAGTATTTCTTTGAAGGCTATTCTTGAAGTACAAATATGATGTAGGGTACTTAAGGGTGACGTTAAGTATACAATAAGGTATACAGTCCACACCAGTGGACAATGCACCCAATTTTTGTTATCTAGTCTGGATATATTTATTTTTAGTTACATATTAATTTCTATTTTCATTTTAGGTATTATTTTTCACAGATTTATTAGTTATATGGGTAGATTAGTATTGTTAGCTTTATTTTGGACTGGTTGAGCAATTAACAATGCCAACATATATAAAGTGTATTTATTATTTATTGTTATTGTTTTTTATTGTATTGCATACGCAATTTTGTTTTTATTTATAGGTATGTATTGTTTAAGAGGGGTGGATCTGTTTGAACATGAATGTAATGACTTTGAATAGTACAAGCAATAGATATGAGATATTTGGGCTTGTCTCTTTAAGTAGCGAGGTATGTATCATTCAGAATTTTTAAATTTTGGTGCCCAAAAAGTTATAAAAAGCGGAAGTTTGAACTAAGGAGTGTTCTGAAGAAGCCCGTATGATACGGGTGAAAGCGCTTAACTGTTAATCTTTACAGTCCGCTATTGTGTGTTTTAAATGCTTGTTTTTTATTTTTCAACGTTTTTACTGCCAGTTTGTCTTTGGATTGTTACTATATGCTGAAAGAGTTGTTCTAACAGCATTTCAGCTAATAAAATTACCAGTTGTACTATCCTCTTGTGGCGGAATCTTTCGAGGTTATTTGGGTGAAATTAACATCATCGATTAACTGGATTCTATTTAATAGACGTGTGTCTGTTTGAAGGAGAGGTGTGGGAGCACTTATTGGTTCTTCTTGGACTTATTTCAGCAATGCATTTTAGGCTAGTCACACGCAGTACATTTCAAATGGCCTACTTTGGCAATCCTGCTGATGTCATTCATTGTGAAATACACCTTTGGAGAAGGAGTACTCCAGTAATCTCCATGGTGCTTACTATAATTGCATAGTGCTGTAGTGTAATAAACTAGTTAGGTAGAGGTTAGACTCCCAGGCATGACAGGTGTGTGTGTGTGTGTGTGTGTGTGTGTGTGTGTGTGTGTGTGTGTGTGTGTGTGTGTGTGTGTGTGTGTGTGTGTCTGTGAGTGTGTGTGTGTGTGTCTGTGAGTGTGTGTGAGTGTGTGTGAGTGTGTGTGTGAGTGTGTGTGAGTGTGTGTGTGTGTGTGTGTGTGTGTGTGTGTGTGTGTGTGTGTGTGTGTGTGTGTGTGTGTGTGTGTGACACCTGTGGCCAATGTGAAGTGGGTTTTGCATATTTCTTATATGGTGGCCCTACTATATATCACAATGTCCACCGTACAGGGATAACAGGTGTGATAATAGATGTGTAATAGCTGAGAGGCTGGGGTGCAAAGCCATATCCATACATGTGACATCAAGGCCAGGCAATCACAGTTAGCAACCCCAGTATTACCCAGAGCACACTCTCAACCCATATCTCATACACATACACACATGCCGAGGCAACAGCCAATATGTGGGTAGTACACTGCATATTGACCACTGATAGTAACTATAGAGTGATAGCAGTGAGCTACAGAGGGCATGGCACCCTGTCCATCTTGCCAATATGCACGTACATGCAGACAGTGCCACCTCCCCCATGTTCCCCAATGGACACCTGCAACACTTGTGGTGCCATCATATGTGACCCACAAAGGAAATACCATGCCTGACAACATGCCCTGTATGGACAGATGCCACTGACACCAGGGAATACTGTTAGCATGCTATCAATGTAGGTGTAGGGTAAACCTGCTGCCCATTACCAGTTCCCACCACAAGTGGGCAAGACTGGCACATCTGATGATAATCTGAATTCACAACATGGGCCAAATACCTCAGGTACAGTTCCACATGTCACTGTACATGCATGTGGGAGGTGTGCACATCCCAGACACCATCCATGTCATGGACTAAGGAACACATACATCACAAGTGATGCACAGCATTGGCCACACACAATAGTCACCCAGGTGACTGGATGGGGGATACAATACCCACCTGTGTGGGCAAATGCAGAAAATACAGCCCTGAGCCACAATGCAGACCATTGTCATGTGGCCTGATGCCAAGGTATACCCATTGCCTAGCCTTGTATAGCTGTCTGGCACATTCGACCACCACACACCCATGCAGACATGCACCCATGCATGTCAGTACTGGCACCCTGTGTGTTTGTGTGTGTTGTATGGTGCATATGTTCACATCCACACTCACTACAACCCCCATTGGCATACTGAAACATGCTGTCTGATGTCAGATACCTCCTCATACCCTGTGTCAATGCAACCTCCGTATGACCCGTGTGGTGCATGTGATACCTGCACAGTGATGTGTTGTGGCAATCCCACTACTGATGAGTTGTACTCCTGGCCCTGCCAAGTGTGTCAATGTGTGCGTCCCTGTGAGACTGTGGCTGTATTGATGGTGGCACCTGTTTATGCGGACAGGCACATGTGCATCACCTACCGTATAGCTACCATATCCCTATTGCCGATGTCACTCACAATCACATATATGTTCTGAGAGCTCTACAGCAAGGAACTCATGTGGTGCATCCAATAACTGCATAGAGCTGTGATAGCACAGCACAGTCTTCAGGGGTTTAGTACCCTGTGCTGGTAGGTATGTGACACAAACATGCTTAGGTTTTACTCACTCAACCCTCCCTGACTTTCTTTGCCTGTGTCTGTCTCTCCCACTCCCTCTCTGGAGGATGTGTAGACTTACACCTGCTTTGCTTAGGCAGCAGCATGTGTATTTTAAATGATGCTCATGATCAGCTGATGGCCTCTGCACGAATTTCAGGCATCCCCTAGCTGATTGCCTATGGAACAGCTGTGGTAACATTCCCATAGCCAATTGCATGGAAACACACTCCAATATCTAGGAACATCATGTTGGTGTTGGCCCTTTTCATTCACTGTGAGCAGGAACTAGATCTGTTGTTTGGTAAACAGCATCTCAGATGGACTGGGGATTTACCTCTAACAACATACACTGTGGAAAAAGGGCAACACACATGAGGGGGATGTGCCTGACCTAACTACAAACTGTAAGTACTGCAATACTGCATTTGGAGTAATAAAATCTGCAACACTTGGTAGTGTATTGCAGGCCGGACGTGTTAGGCTGAGGGGGGGGGGTTTGGCTATTCGTACAAGACGTATATTGTTTGAGGCCTCTCAACCCCATTAACGGTGCATGTGGACATATCTGTTTTTGTTAATCTACCATTGCTATCTACAGATGTATGGCCACATATACATATATATATATATATATATATATATATATATATATATAGAATATATATATATATCAATATATATCAGCTTACATATGTATGACTATGTCTGTATATACCTACACAGCTATATATCTGCGTACATATATGTACCTTGCTGTGTATATGTAGACATATAAGTGCATATATATGTGTCGATGTAGGCATTTGCATGTATATATGTTCAGCTATATATATATATATATATATATATATATATATATATATACATATATAGATATGTTGTATCTTTGTATCTGTTTAGATATTAATATATGGGTTCCTGTCAGAAGAACAAAGACGCATTATGTCAAATGTGTCTTCGTTGAACTGTAAATGTCGAAAACGCAAAATGCCAAAGTGGCTTTAAAGCGAATTCTTTCCCTGAAGAAGTCGCTTGGCTGCTTCCATCACTTTGTATTTTCAGCACTGTAGTGCAATCTCGGAGTTGGTATATTTAAGTATGGGGGGTGTGGGGGGCAAAATAGTGTTTAGTGTGTTTTGTTTTTTCTTTCTTTGGAACAGCAATTTTTTTCCCTGGGAAAACATTTGCTGTTCCGACTGTTCGCTCTTTTTTGTTTTTGTTCTTTTGTGGTCGATATAACAGCGTTCGATCTTTTGATCGTTCGCTGTTATAACATAGACCCTAATATATTTACACACACACATACATGTAGATGTTGGCATACAATCTCTGTACTGTTGCATAACTGGGCTGGATGATATGTTTCTGAAAACATCAGATTTATTTATAATTGTCATGGCTTAGTGGGAAATCACTTTGTGTATGGTGTGCAGGGTCCTGGGTTCATAGGTTCACAGGTAGATACTAGGCTATCTTCCCTAGGGCATTTATAAGCCTAGCCAGAGTGTATTTGGCTTCCGCCTACCTATTAGATTAGCCTACTGTGCCTCTGTAAAGTAGGTCACAGAAGGTACCCTTTTAAGATTAGTTTACTGTGCCTCTGTCTAGCAGGGACACAGGAAAGATCCCAGGGGGGAATTTGTGATTTCCCATCCACGTGTCCAAATTTGCTTGAAGAGGGTCAGTGAGGAGCTATGTCTAACATGAATTGGGATTCTATTCCAGAGTGAGGGGAGCCTCTGGGAAATGAATCTGTCTCTCCAGCGTGTCCTATTTATTTTTTTGCTGAGGATTAGGTCCCTGGAGCGTGTAGCTCTAATGGACTTGGATTTTTTGAGGTGGAGCATGTCCATTAATTCTGGGTTTGACATGGCTTTGTAGGTCAGGCATAGATCGCCTCTGAGTAGGCGGTAAGCAACTGAGTAGAGCTGGAGTTTCTTTAGTCGAGCTGCATAGGACATCTGTTTGTAGCCCATGATCCTCTTGGTGAGGTACTTTTGGGGTCTCTCCAGTTGCTGCAGGTGTCGGGTAAGGTACATCGCAAAAGGGGCATTGTATTCAATTATGGGCCTGATGAGTGACGAGTAGAGGGGCACAATGACCTCTCTTGATCTAGATGCGAACCCTTTCGTGATAAGGTGGGCTATATAGAAGGTCTTTCTAACCACTTTGGCAACGTGATTATCAAAGGAGAGATTACTATCTACGTTGGTCCCCAAATCTCTAATTACTTCTTCCGTGATTTAATGGATTACCACCTATGTGGTAATTTGTGGGCACCTTGTTTTTCCCAAAGGGGATGACTATGCACTTTTTAGCATTTAGCTTGAGGCCGTGGCTCTGGCACCAAGCATCCATCTCTGTGAGACCCTTTTGGGGGATGCTTGTGTCAGCTGGAGATTCAATTATGGCCCCCAGTTTGCAGTCATCTGCGAACTTTGTCAGCCATAATCCCCCCGTGTTAGCCTGAACCTCAGAGAAGTATATACCGAACAAGAGAGGTCCCAGAACTGAGCCCTGTGGGATGCCACTTGTAACTGGTTTGGATTCGGACATGGCACCTGCGATTCTGACCATGTCATTTCTATCTCTGAGCCAGTTTGCAACCCATCTTGTGATATAGGGATTGATATTTAAGCTGGTAAGCTTATTTATGATGCCCGAGTGGGGTATTGTGGCAAAGGCTTTTGCGAGGTCCAGGTAGGCTGTGTGGACTACCTTGCCCTCATCTATGGCTTTGGAAACTGTTTCAAAGAAATCAACTAGGTTTAAGAGGCAAGATCTGCCCTTAACAAAGCCGAATTGGGTAGGGTCCAGTGTCTGGAGGCTTCCAATGTCTTTGTTGAAGAGTTCCATGATAATACGCTCCATAGCTTTACAGACCAGACTAGTCAGGCTTATGGGGCGATAGTTTCCAGGGTCCACTGTGGCACCACCTTTGTGGAGTGGGACCACTGTAGCTGTACGCCATCCTTTGGGTACATATCCTGTAGTAAGGCTAAGTTTGAACAGTGACTTAATGTGAGGGTTCAGTTCTTCTTGGAGCTCGTGTAAGACACAGCCTGGGACACTGTCCGGTCCCATAGATGCTGTGTTTTTTGCTTTGGAGAGGGCAGCTTTCACCTGTGCATCTGTGATGTCAGGGAGGTCACATTCAGTTGGGATAGGCGTTTGCTCATTTGGGGGGGAAGGGGGGGAGAAGTTTGCGCTGAATCTGTCTGCCAGGATGTTGGCTATGTCTGTAGGTTCGGTATATTTTGTACCGTTATGCAACAATTCAGAGCATATCTGGGAGTTTCCACCCATGTTCCTGACATAACTAAAGAAGGCCTTGTGATTATATTTAATGTCTAGGGCAATTTTTCTTTCGAAACTGGCCTAGTTCGAGCCTTGTAGAGACTGTTTATTCTGTTGTTGGGCAGATCTATATATATATATATATATATATATATATATATATATATATATATTTATATATATATATATTTATATATATATATAGAGAGAGAGATAGATATAACAGAAAATATAACAAAGACATATATGAACACAGGCATCATTAATGACGGTGAGGGGGCTCAAGCAACATAAGTCTTACACATATTGACATCCGCCCCAACCAGAAAAATAGGTCAGCCCTGCAATGCAATACCAACTGTTGCAAATGCCATAACCAGGACCTGACACTACATGGCCACAAGATTTTAACAGTAAGCCATTCCACATGTATTATGTCAGGCTGATATTGATAACATATCATGCAGTACAGTCTGGCTACCACAGTGAATGTACAATGTGTCAGCAATAAACAGTCCTAAGAAACATACACACACACACACGCACACACACACACGTATGCATATACTTATATATGCATATGCGTGTGTGTGTGTGTGTGTGTGTGTGTGTGTGTGTGTGTGTGTGTGTGTGTGTATATATATATATATATATATATATATATATATATATATATATATATATATATATATATATATATATATATATATATATATATATATATATATATATATATATATATATATATACACACATATGTAGCTACACATACTCACACACAGGGGTATGTCTAGGAAGATACATAGTCAGAGGGTGCACACCATATTGAACAGCCAGTATCCCTACAGTTGCAACCTCATCCGATGGACAGTGTATGAGTCACCCACACCAAAGACAATTGTTGCCTGAAACATATACCCACAGAGAAGTCAAAGGATGTAACACAACACACAGGTTTGTATACATAAAAAAGGATAATTTGTGTACTATTACAGTTGTATATGCCATGTCATATATCTGATTATGCTTTGAAATACATACAACCAGAATAATGCAACTCTCAAACAGATCATTTATTACAGTAATCTGAAAACATCACATCTGTTGTTGTCCACGCCAAGGCCTTCAAGTAGTACAACTGGAAAGACAGACTGGGCCACAGGATAACAAGCAATCAACAGTATGTAATGCAGATGTGTAGCCCAGCGGGCTCTACATACACTGTGCACGCAATCACTAGGGGGAAAAGACCTAGGTTGACACAATGGCCGGTATCTGTTGCATAAAAATGCATAATTGAAATCATCACAATCATACTGATGGCACTAAGCAGGAGGCCAGCAATGTTCACAAGGTGAAATGTATGGTAATGTACAATCGTATACTTTAAGGCAGCTTACTACTGGTATTCCTCACATGTTGTAACACACTACGATACTCATGGTGCATACCCCCCATACACTGACTTACAGAGGCATATAACACTGTTACATACAATGACCTCTAGACTGCAGAGGTGCACACATGTGCTGTGCAGATGAAGCCCACATATATATGGTGCATATGTTCAGTACACCATTATTTATTGACATCATACCTGATACGCCAGCCAGATAATAGACTGCTGGACATGTTGTGTGTAGTAGGGGTTATTTCTGAGGATATTATTTGGACATTCTGTGTTTGTGTGTACAGTACTGTGGTCTGTGTATGTAGGGCAGGGCTCTACAACCATCACTATCCAAAGATCCAGCCCTGACCCCTCACCCACCAAACTAAATTCATCGGGAGGCACAACAGCTATCTGACTCCTAAAATGGAGACAGCAGAGCATATATGGTTTCCTACATAGTTATACTAGATATAAAATAACAAAGTGTATAAGAACAATACCTAACATATGTCCATAATTGTGCTCCTTTGTTGGGATTGCTTGATGTGTGTGTGTGTGTGTGTGTGTGTGTGTGTGTGTGTGTGTGTGTGTGTGTGTGTGTGTGTGTGTGCGTGTGCGTGTGTGCGTGTGTGTGTGCATTTCTGGGGAGGGGGTTGTGCTGTAGAGTGTCCATTAATCCTCAGAGTTACAGGGAGCCACTACAGCAGGGTGGAAGATACACTTGTGGCTCCAGAGCCACAGGTTGCAGACCCCTGAGTTATGATGATTGACGACAGTATGTCTATTGTGCTTACGAACCTTGGGCTGTGTACAGACTGAGGTAGACGTCATTGTTCTCGGTCCCATTCTATCTGATGTTACCTGCTGCTCCAGTGTATGGTACCCTACTGGCTCACATGTCTGTAGGGCCAGACACACGTGTCCCATACCACAGACAGCCCATCAGACCACACTGCACCATGACCAGTGTATGTAGGATCAGTGTGTGAGTGGCACATATGAGGATGATGTTTATCAGGCTGTCGTTATAGTGTCATATTAAGCTTGTGTATCATATGTGGCTGTGGCTGCGTTGACATTGGATGTGGGGATACATTTTCTCATAGATGTCTGCTACACTCTGCTGTGACCTGCGTGTCGAGCCCACTATAATTGCAGGTACATGTGTATTCCCCCATACAATATGTAGTCCAGTGTTGTGGCAGTCTGCCTGTAGTTTGCCCAGTGCTTTGTGACATGCCTAGCAGCCTACTGTAATTACCCAGTGTGCTGTTATGTCCAGTTATTTACAAGACATACTGCTGCCAGGCCAGCATAACTGTTGTGTATTTCTGACAAAGCAGTGGTATGCTGTACATATGTAAGTCACCATCCACTGGGTAGTATGTGACCATGTGAACTCAACACCACCAGGTGTTATGTGTCTGGACAGACTGGCGTGTGTGCGTGCATACACTGTGTGGGCATATGTACCCCAGTATTGTCTTGATATACCCATGTACATGGCTAGTAACATCCACATTGGGAGGCATGGTTCACATGTCTCGCATGAAGGGGACAGGTGTACACTTCTGAACTGAACACAGAGTGCCAGACAATCCACATATACTGGTCATATCCCTGCTGTAGTCCACAGGATCATTACTGTGCTAGCAGTGGTACTGCACTATGCTGCCCCTAGGATGTCTGTCCGTAGGCAATGGTGCACATGCCTACAGCAGATGTGACCTCCCACACTCAATATGTCTGTTAAGACACCCTATGACAGTAGCAGCAGTCTACATATATTCCCACAATACATCCATAACATTCCCTTGCACTACGGGGTTGGGACTATTGGTGCTGAGGTAGGACTCCACTCCATGTTCTGCACATATGGTAAACATATATGTGTACACATATATCCCCATATCAATGTAGATATATACACATATACATATCCACATACATATATGAACATATACATATCCACATACATATATGGAGATATATAGGTACATATATATATACATATAAACACTCACACCTATACATATACACAGCAATGACTTCAACAAGTGGCTAAGTGTCTGATGTCATTCAAAGCGGATCCAGTATCTGTTTGCCTGGGACAACATGATTTACAAAGCACGATGCTTTGTCAGAGATGGTCTGCACCTGTTGCCCCTGGGATTCAGGTTACTGACTACAGCTCTTGGCACCCTCATAGTGCCTTAGCTAGGCAAGGTTCAAAGGACAAAACCACCTGTAACAGATACAAGCATGCAAAACTGAAGGTAATGTGACTCAGTGCTAGAAGTCTAAACCTAAAAAAGCACTCTCTTGAGGCACACCTACAAATGGGGAACATTGATATATGTGCAGTAACTGGGACCTGGTTCAATGCTCCAGAGAGCACACCTGCAATACCTGGCTACAACTCTTATCACACATTTTGGGCAACAAACCAAGACCACAACACTACAGGTGGAGGAGTGTCCATATTCACCAAGGTTATTCACACCTCCAGCTTAGTTCCCAACACAATGCATCTGAGAATCTCCAGATTCAATTAACACTAGGTAAGACTGCAATCCAAATTGTAGCTTGCTACAGATCCCCCTCCATGCCCCAAGATTCTCACTACACCATTATAAACATACTAGACAATATTAAGATACAACCAAACACCATAATACTTGGGTGATTCCAACTACCCTGCCATTAACTGGGAAAACAACTTGGGTACCAACACCTATTACCAACTGTTCCTGGAATTCATACATTCCAACCCCCTGGATCAACTAATCCATTGTCCAACCAGGGTCTCCAATATCCTAGACCTGGTCATTACCAACATGGGAGTAAGATGCTCTACACCACTGGGCAACCCCTCATTGGTCAGGTCTGACCATGAGGTAATCACCGTTGACAGCCACATCCCACCCCCCACATGCCAGTAAGGAAACCTCTATAAAAATCCTCTCCAAAGCCAACGCCATACTACTCAAGTCAGAAGTGACACACTTCATGACACCAATGGAGATTGGAGATGAAAGTGCAACTGGTGAATCCTACACTAAGGCACTGTATGAGCACATCCACTTGTGCATGAATTGTGACATCCCAAATAGAACCGAGATGCTGTCCTCCAAAGAAGGAAGCCAATCTTGTGCTCCACTGCCATAAACAAACTATACAACAGAAGGACAAAACTGTTGCAGAAAAAAGGATAATCCCAAAATGCAAACTGCTCCCTTACCAGCCTCAGTAAGAAGCTGATATCCCACAAAATCCACCACAGCTTGTTACATAAATATAATTGCCATAGTTTCCAAAGACAACCACAAGGCATTCTATAGTTATGTCCAGGATCTAAACGGCAATGCTCAGAACTGCTCTGAGCTACAATAGAATGTTATTAAATATACTGATTCCAATGAATTTGCCAACATCTGGGCAGAATGATTTAGTGCCACGTTCACCCTCTTCTCACCCCCTAAAGGGACCATCTCAGTACCAAAAGATTGCCAAATTCCAGTTATCATGACCACACAGGTGGAACCCGCAGTATCCACTGCTAGGAATACAGTATCCATGGGACCAGATGACATCCCGGGCTGTGCACTACATGAACTACAAAATAAACCTGCATCTCACCTAAGTGCAATGTTTAATCATAGCCTCACCTCAGGCTTTGTTCCCACTGAGCAGCACACAGCTACAGTTATCACACTCCACAAGGGGGAATCCACCTTGGATCCCAGGAACTACTGTCCCATCAGTCTGACAAGCCTGATCTGCAAGGGCATGGAATGCATTATCATGCAACTTATAAACAAAGACATTGGTGACCAGAAAACACTGGACCCCACCCAAGTTGGGCTTGTGAAGGGCCGATCCTGTCTCCTGAACCAGAATGAGTTTCTGGAGCTATGGAAGAGGGTAAGGCAGTCCACACAGCCTATCTGGACTTGGCCAAGGCCTTCAGCAACATCCCCCACTCTGGAGACATAGTTAAACTTATGAAGTTGGCCATAAACTCCTGCATCACTCGATGGTTTGTCAACTAACTTACTGACGGAATCCAGACTGTAAAAGTAGCCAAGTCCAATCCCTGCTCCAGACAAATGCCAAGTGGAGTACCTCAGGGTCAGTCCTGGGACAGCTCTTGTTTGGCATCTACTTCCCTGAAGTACAGGCCAAGACTATGGAATTCTGGCTAACAAAGTTCACAGATGACTGCAAACTGGGAGCCATTATTGCATCCCTAAATGATGTGGATATTTTACAACATGGCTTTACAGAAACATATGCTTGGTGCCAGAGCCATGGGCTCAAGCTTAATGCCAAGTAATGTATAGTTATCCCCTTTGGAAATACCATGTACCCATGAATTACCACATAGGAGGCAGTACATTAAACACAGAAAGTGTGCTGACAGACATAGGGACACAGGTGGACAGTGGTCTCACCTTCATTAACCACATTGCCACAACAGTAAGGAAATCCTTCTATGTGGCACACCTCATCACTGAGGGCTTTACATCCAGAAAAAAGGAGGTAATTGTCCCACTGTATTCATCCCTCATTACACCCAGTATAGAGTACAATGCCCCATTTTGTATGTACCTCACAAGACATCTGGAACAGCTGGGAAGGCAGTGGAAATACCTCACTATGAGAATCACAGGCCTAAAGCAGATGGCATATGCTGACCATCTAGAAAACCTGCAGCTATACTCTGTGGCATATTGTCTACACAGAGGCTATCTCTGCATAACATACAAGGCTATGTCAAACCCTGGAAAATGACATCTGTAATAAGTGTATGTACTGCCATGTACAGTACATGCATCTATGTGCTGTCATTTCAGCACCAAAGGGTTTTGATTGACATGTCTGGGACACACAAGTATATGAGACCTGCACAGCACTTTTATCTATGTGAATGTGTTACATGTAGGGGTAGCAACCCGGGGTACATGCTGTCACACTGGCATGTAGTGTAACATGACATTACTACTGTCGACAGTGCTGTCCCAGGGAAGGGTAGAGTGCTAACATTACTACTGAAAAGAAGCACACCTGTGAGCATAGCTGCATTCTGAGGCCTCACTGTCATGTTCCTGGTGTGTGAGCTGTGTCACAGTATATATCCCTACTTGATAATAATCAGGCATGTGGAATGTAACTGTAGACTACCGTCTGTACAACACATATTAGTGAGGGCTTACAACATGTAGTAATGGCATACATATTGTTGTCAAACATCCATCTGTTGACACATTCATCCTACTGCATAGCTACTCGCCAAACTGTGTCTGTCAGTCCCTCTACAGATGTGCAGATGGCAGGTATCCAGCTGGGATACATACAGACAACCTATGCTTGGTTGACATGGACATGTCTGACCAGCTGTGTACTACTTGTCACATATAGAAGACAACACCTTGTATGGGCCACATGCCACGGGTACCTACACTACACTACACTACCACTACCACAGTCAACTGAATATGCTTAGGTACAGGTCTCCATCACAGACATTAACCATGTATTGTAATATATGTTGCATGCATGTCAACTGGATCACCTCAGTGGCCATGTGCAGAAGGCACCCAGAGAATTGTCTGATGCATGTCATGCTTACCCTGCCGGTCACTAACGTGGTGTGTTGATAGATTGCCTGCTGGCACATGACAGGTGGCATGATACCAATGTACACACACCCCCTACACATCCAATCCCTCCATGGACAATAGCCAGGTACACAGCTATGACCACCTGCAGCAATGCACCACAGTATTGACACGTGTACATGTGCATTACTGAGGATAGCAGTGTTTGTGTGTTAGTACACCTGTAGTTGGGAATTCCATGGTGGCCTTCACAACCACCTCCACTCCCATTGCCATAGTCAGATGTGGCCGTTGCTGTATTGGACATGACACATACCCTGTTACACTCCTCTCCCTATCAGCTACATGTGCCTTGCAGTATAAGCACAACAGTTTTGTACAAATGGGTCGATAGGCATGGGAAACCCATTGAGTTCTGCCAAGTGTGTGTGTATGAGTGCATGTCTGCATATCTGTAAGGTACACCATTCCAAGGCCACATACTCCTATTACACTACACATTGCCACACAGTAGTACAGATAGTGTTGTTGCTGCCCATAGGTGAGGCATTGCAATGCAACACCCTACTATGCCTGTGGCATGTGCATTACATGCATATCCCTGTAGTACTTATGTTGTGATATACAATGGGTTGTATTGCCGTCGTGGTCAATGTGTGATAGTGGGTATGTCAAAGTATCATAATGGCTTCCAGTGTGTGCAATATCCTCTGGGGGATGTGGGTGCTGCGTACACCGTCATTACAGCATGGTACACCTGGTATATGTCCCACATACCACTTTCTGGTGACCACTATCACCATCAACCATACAGGTAACTGATAACTCAATACAGCCCAGTTACGCATGTGCTGTGTGCAGCCTACCTGTAACTCACTGGATGCATGGACTAGTTAGTTAGCACGAATAAGCCCAGGTCTCTAAGATGTGAGTCTCCTGTTATGTGTCTGCCAATGTGTCTATGATGGTATGACACACTATGTATTCTCCATATACAACCATTAAATCCCCCATTACCATATTGTACATGTCTGTGGATGTTCTGCATGTAACATGTAACCAGGTACACACCTCACCCTAAACGTTGTGTGGTGTGTGCAATGAAAGCTGCACAGTTCAATAGCACTACATACCTAGGTAGGGGTCTAGTCACAGTGTTGCCAACTAAGGATGTGTGTGTATGTGGATGGGTTGACATAAGGTTGCAGATTATACATGTCCCAGTGGGTCACCAGTCAGTGTGGCACAGGCAATAACTGTTATACAAACCTGTGACATGTGTGCAACTGTACACCAGATATGTCATGGCTATAGTGTCACAACAGTGCCATAACCCTTGTGGAATATGATTGCAGACCATCATCCTGCTGACATGTATACACCTACAATACAAACGGATAACATTATGGTGATCACAATCAATCAGTGTTACTAACAGCTGAAATGCATCATAGCTGGATGGCTACATTACCTGACATGTATGTATTACACATTACCCCGACAACATCTTACACTGCAGTACATTGCAGCACTCTATTACAGTCACCGTGTGCATCAGAACCATATTAGTCTGTCCCTGCATCAATGTTATGGATGACAGGGATGTGGCACATGTATCATCATATGCACAGGGTGTGTTGCTGGTTTGCCAGAGGCCGCAGGTGGTCCATACATTTGTCATCATGTGTGTGGGTGAGAGGTTTAGTTCTTTGTTTGGGTGTGGTGATGTGGTGTGTGTCAGTATGGGGATGCCCTAGGTGTGGTTGCAGGTATGCATGCACACAGTTCTGCCATGTGGCTGCCATATACAGGTATTGTTGGACAGCTGCAGACCATACCTGGCAGGGTGTGCAGTTCATCACCTCTGGCCATTGACGTGCTGACTGTGCCTACCAGGGGTTCCATGGGCACATGCAGGTACAGACCTTGAGGTGTTACTCTCCCCTAATGATGGCAGATGTCTGCTGGAACCATGTAATGTCTGGGACTGGCCAGGGCCACGTGCACAAGGCCTTCTGTGGTGTGGTGTGGACGGCACCCCTAGTGGTGTTCTGGGGCTGGTACTGCCACTACAGGAGTGGCTTAGCATCCTAGCACATCCACATTGACCGCCAGCTGCTGGTGTTTCTAGCCTACATCAACATGGCCGTCGCACCACTCCCACCACGTGTTCAAGCACAAACATACCACAGTTGAGGATGCCCACCATCTCACCCCACTGTCTATCCCATGATCTCGTTATGTTCACGGACAGCAGCAGCAAGTTCATGGATGTTGTCACTTACAGATGAGAAAGTAGCCGTTTGCAGCGTCAGGCACTGTCTGGTGTACATTTCCATACGTGCTTGTGCCTGAAACATGCTCTTGGTGGTACTAGTTGTGGTGCCTCTGCCAGGGGCATGATGATCACCAGCCCTCCTATGAGCACCACTGTATATCTGCCGATGTGGTGCCCTGCTGGACATCCGGCTATGCTGACTGTGACCTGACACAATCGGCATGGAAACCACACTTTCCTGGTCACCGGCACTAACCGCCAACTGTCCCTCTGCTATGGACACTTGTGATATGGTTTGTATG
This sequence comes from Protopterus annectens, assembly GCF_019279795.1. Lineage (NCBI taxonomy): Eukaryota > Metazoa > Chordata > Ceratodontiformes > Protopteridae > Protopterus > Protopterus annectens. The sequence continues at coordinate 1,139,259,397 of NC_056728.1, read as the reverse complement.
GGCACTGTAACTGTGTGCAGGCTTGGGATGGCTAGGAGGGTGATGACAAATGATGGCGCAGTGTCAGCCTCTGGCAACCCCAACTGTGCCTCAACAGTACCATCATCATCATCAGTGTCTGTACAGACATCAACCTCAGATTTCATGCAGGAGGGACCCTGACTCACCTCGCCACCTGTGGGGGAAACAAACACACACTTTAAGACCTGCAAAGCATTGCATAACAGTACACACATTTACACACACACACACACACATACACACACAGACACACACACACACACACACACACACACACACACACACACACACACACACACACACACACACACACACACACACACACACACACACACACACACACACACACACACACACACACACAGTCACACACGTACACCCACACACACTGGCAGTCCACTTTACTACCTCCCTGTCACTGGGTTTACAGACAGTCCCACATTCTGTTAATATATTCCCCATCCTGCATGTCATTACTCTTCGTGCCTACACGTGTGATCACAACACATGACCTGTTACTCCATCACCTCCCTGACTTGAGTGGAATAGGTTGCACATGGCCTCACTGCTGTCATCCAGTGTTACCCTGTGTATGTCCAGTCATGGTGTACATGGCCCCTATATGGTTGCGGCTGCTACATTCACTACATATGTCACACACCGGAGTCTCATACTACAGTTTTGCTCAGTTCATGCCACATCTGCTGCACAATCAACTTATCATGTGGACAACAGTAATATCTGGATACACTCACTGGTGTACTCTGGTAATTCCCTATTGCATTAGTAGTGCTGCATATGTGGGTAGCCAGTTATCTATCTGCTGCTGGCAATATGATGTGTATACCTGGTGTGTACTTTCCCTCCCAATGGATGTTCCATGCTGCAGACCTTGTTATGCTTTCAGCTGTCCTGTGTTCACATATCAGACAGGTTGTGCTGGTGTCTCATGTGTCACTCTGGAAACTATCGCCCCATAAGCCTGACTAGCCTAGTCTGCAAGGCTATGGAGAGGATCATCATGGAACTCATAAACAAAGACATTGGGGACCTACAGACACTAGATCCTACCCAATTTGGCTTCGTCAAGGGCAGATCCTGCCTTTTGAACCTGGTCGACTTCTTCAAAACAGTCACCAAGGCCATAGATGAAGGGAAGGTAGTCCACACAGCCTATCTGGACCTCGCAAAGGCATTTGACACAATACCCCACTTGGGCATCATGGATAAGCTATCCAGCCTAAATATAAACCCCTATGTCACAAGATGGGTCGCAAACTGGCTCAGAGACGGAACCCACAGAGTCAGAGTTGCTGGAGCCGTGTCAGACTCGAAACCGGTCACAAGTGGCATCCCACAAGGTTCTGTCCTGGGACCTCTCTTGTTCGGTATTTACTTTTCTGAGGTACAGGCCAACGTGGGAGGACTATGGCTCACCAAGTTTGCAGATGACTGCAAACTGGGCGCCATAATTGACTCTCCAGCTGACACAAACATCCTTCAAAAAGGTCTCGCAGAGACGGATAACAGGTGCCAGAGCCATAGTCTAAAGCTAAATGCCAAAAAGTGTATAGTCATACCCTTTGGCAAAAACAATGTGCCCACAAATTACCACATAGGTGGTAACCCATTAAGTACAGAGAAAGTAATTAGGGATCTGGGGACCCAAGTTGATAGCAGTCTCTCCTTTGACAACCACATTACCAAAGTGGTTAGAAAGACCTTCTACATAGCCCACCTCATCATGAAAGGATTCACATCTAGATCAAGAGAGGTAATCGTGCCCCTTTATTCATCCCTCATCAGGCCCATCATAGAATACAATGCCCCCTTTGGGATGCACCTTACCCGACACCTGCAGCAATTAGAAAGACCCCAAAAGTACCTCACCGGGAGGATCAAGGGACTCAAACAGATGCCATATGCTGCTCAGTTAAAAAAACTCCAGCTCTACTCAGTTGCATACCGCCTACTTCGAGGCGATCTATGCCTGACATATAAAGCTATGTCCAACCCAGAATTAATGGACATGCTCCACCTCAGTAAATCTAAATCCCTTAGAGCCACGCGCTCGAGGGACTTGAACCTCAGCACAGAAATAAATAGAACATGCTGGAGGGACAGATTCATAACCCAGAGGCTCCCTTCGAATTCTAATTCATGTTAGGCAGAGCACCTCACTGACTCTCTTCAAGAAGAATCTTGATGAGTGGATGGGGGATCGTAGGTTTGTCCTGGGGATTACTTCCATGTCACTATTAGACAGAGGCACAGTAAACTAAACTTTAAAAAGGGCACAGTATACTCAAATCAAGGGGTGGCATAAGCCAAACACAATCGGGCTAGGCTTATAAATGCCCCAGGGCAGATAGCCTAGTATGAACCTATGAACCTATAAACTCCATGTACATGTACGGCACAATCCCGAATAGAAGTACTGCCATGTGATCAACCTCACAATCACCTGTGCATACATGGGCACCCACACAAACAGACACACATGTACACACACATCTGACATGCATCGACCACACTCCACCAGACTGTACTTACAGACACAATCAACACACACACCTCCCACCCCCACCCCACACACACCTACATGTGAGGTTGCACAACTTTTGTACACACAGTACTCCCATTACCCTTCTGTCAGCATGCATTACATATGGTACTCAACAGCATGCAGTGCAACTATAGTGACTTCATGCTAGCACCAGTATACATGTGTGTGATGCATGGGCTGTGTTGGTAGGCGATGGCCCTTCCCCTTGATAACACTGCACCCATGTACAAAGTGTCACTGTGGACCTGTTCTGCACCCTGCCTTGTGCTGTGCACCATACCTCGCAGGTGTACAAACCATTGCTGCATGTGTAGTACTGTGTCAGTTATGTCAGCTCCAATGATAGGATGATATGCGAACAGATGTCATTTGTGAATGCCTGATGTCTGCTTTGCAGATCACAACATCAGCGGTGCATGTATGACCAATACAAGACTATTACACTGACAACTGCCAGACCTTACCATGGCTATAGGGGGTGCCCTACACATGTCCCACAACTCTGCATGATTGCAAGGTCTATGCTTGTGCACATCCCTTGGAGTTCACACACTGCTGTCACTATTGCTGTGGAGTCAGGGTTATGTCTGTCACAGTTACTTAACCTGATTGTGTGCAGGTACAGCCATTCTTAGCATGCATAGGATCCTTGCTACAGTGCACTGCTGTGTCATGATGACACACCTTCCCCCCATCCAGCCTTTTTGCAGATGCTGACAACTATGGCCTACACATGTGTCAGTTTTGCAGTGTCCCAAGGATGGGACACTACGTGCAACAGCCTACTACCAGCTAATTATATGGACCACAGTACTATTTTATGACATAGTGTCGATCTGTAATGGTCGCTATTGTAATACAGGTATATTTCCAGTTGTAGCACCATATGAGGGTGTTGTTTCACACATGTCCCTACTTTAGGCTGTGTGTCCTGCCATAATTCTCATCCCTGTGGACACATATCACAATGACAAGATGTTAGTTATCTTGCATGTGTCTGATGTACCTTTCCGATACCCCATCATGGTCTCCACTGTGATGCAGTGCATTTCACAGCAACAAAAAGTGAAGGTGTACAGCATGCAGTATGGGTAGGTGTGTTAGATGTGTGCATGGAATATCCCATACCTATTACATGCCCGGTGTATTGCCAAGCATGAACATGAACCATACTCACCGGCTACAGGCTGCTGCCTTGGTGGTATCCTGGAGGGACCTACATAAGAGTGTGAGAGAGTTGATGTCAGTGACCACACCTATGGCATTCATAAAGGGTGAGTGCAGCATTATGTTACATCAGCAATAGAATTCCACAATACTACAGCTTATGCACAACTGTTTATTACAACTACACAGCAACAGACTATGTATATGACATCTCAGATATGCATGCTCTACCTGTGCAGATTCAGATGCATGCACAGGAATGGTCTAATGATGTGCCCTGGGCCTTACCTGCATGCTCCTCAGCTGGTGTGTCAGTGCTCACAATGCCCTCTGCCAGTTGTTGGTTCTGCAGGCAGGCAGGTACCACAAGGCTGCTGAGAAGCTCCTCCACGCGGGTGAGGGGTGGATGGACGGCATCCCCCCCTGTTGTGAGGTGATCCCCCCGTATGGCAGCTGCATGCCAACGTACATGGTGAAGCAGGTCAGTGCAATGATGCTGGACCTGCTCATAAGTGCGGTTCTCCAGGCTATCATTGACCCTGTGAACTAGATAATTCCACATGGCGGTCCTCTCCTGCTGATCACAGGCTGTCTGGTTGAAAAGCAGTGGGTAGTGCTGTATCATGTGTTCCACAATTACCTCCATTTCTGCAGCACTGAATGGTGGCAGTCTTGTGTGAGCCATCTTCCCTGGTAGACTTAAAGATGGAAACAGATCTGAACAACTCATACAGCAGTTTCCATAGTTCTTAATACACATCTCTGTCTCCCCCCACCATATCAGCTACAACAAACTGTTCACACAATGTAATTGGTATGTCAACAGCTTACCTACCATTGGGACATATGTTGTATTGTACCACGCTTTGTGCTATGTATTTGTACCATGCTTTGTGCTATGTGTTTGCAGCCATGTTCCCTGTGGGGGCACTATTTTTGCTGGCATGTTACAGACTATTTCACCTGCATGTCATTATCAGTGCCACTATGTTTCCACATGTGCATGTGGTATCATGCTATGTGATTGCTGCACATCTGCCATTCTGTGTTATTGGGGATATCTATGCATGGTGTGGGACATGCTCCAGGATTGTCTGGACTATTACAGCCCACATATGTTCCATAACAGTGACACAATAGCATGTGTAGGGGTTAGTTGCCAGCAGAACCACCTCTCCCACCTCATCTGGCCATGTTACCAGGCCACACCGCATCTGGAACCCACCAGGGGACATTATCATCTACTGGTCCTACACTATCTTCAGGTGGAACCACCTTAGGAGATGGTGCCCCCCCCCCACGAGCACACACAAATAGAACCCTGTCACCCAAAGTCAGGTACAAGGTCTGGTGCATAGAGAGCTCCAAAGAGACATGGAGGACTTATCACAACACCTGGAGCCCTGCAGTACACATACACAGGGTGGACATGCTTGTTCCTCCTGCACAGCCCAAGCACCATTATGACCATGTAGATGCTGTTGTGACTGTCCATGGGTGGGGACCTTGGTCCCATTGCTTCCATATGGGGACTCAATTGTGTACACAGTCCAATTAACACTCCCCATCCACAGTGTTTACACACCACATGTGTCATATACCAGCCCTGTAAGCTGTCTTTTCTGTCTGCAGACCCAACCTACATACCACAATTTGCCTACTAGCCTTCACCAACATACAAATCCCACCTTCACGAAAAAATGGGATGTGTTCTCAACATATATATGTTGTGTATTGGTATGTGTGATGTTCTCTCACAGATATCATGGAAGGGAACATGTATTTACATATATATATATATATATATATATATATATATATATATATATATATATATATAAATATGTAGAAGAATTATGTTATGTGTGTGTGTGTTTGTATATATATATATATATATATATATATATATATATATATAGACATACATGTGTATGTATATATATATATATATATATATATATATATATATATATATATATATATATATATATTTATATTTAAAATATGGCCCTGTGTTCCTGCCTCTGCCCTCCACATATATGGCAGGCTTTGTCCTGCTGGGATACAGTTAGGGATTGTTAGGTAATGGCCTATCATTATTTACTGCTGGCATTCTTGCTGTCATTCCAGTCATATTGTGGACTCCCACAAAATAAGTTGGTCAGGGTCAAGACATATGACAGATGCATTGACATTACCACAACTAATACATTTCCCCCTAGGGCTTGACTACAGGGTGTAATTGGAGGCTGCTGAAATACATATGTATTGTTGATTGTTACTTATCTTAAAGGCAAATCCTTTGTCTACTGTTGTTTTGCCTACTGTTGTACTAATTGAAGACCTTGGCCTGGACAGCATAGTATGTTATATATCCACATTGCTTGCATCTACTGTTTTGTGTGGGCTTTGCATTCATCACTGATTATATATTTCAAAATATATGTGCTGTAAGTAATGGCATACATTATTGTATAGTACACAAATAAAGGTTTTCTGTATATGCATACATGTGTGTGGTGTCATGTCCTTTGAATTGTGAGTGGGTATATGTTTAATGTAAGTATTCTCATTTATGGGAAAGGTTGCCACACGCACATTCCACAGGTGCCAGTTACAGGTCTTGTGGTTGAGGTATATACTTTGCACCCAGTACTTCCACACTACTTCTACATATGTATGGCTACTAATACCTTTTGTCTGTGCATATTTGTATATACCTATATATATATATATATATATATATATATATATGTATATATATATATATATATATATATATATATATATATATATATATATGCTTACATGTTAAAAGATCGAATGTTTGAAACATCGAACTGCATAAGGTCGAGACCATATGGTCGATGTTTCAAAACATCGATCTTTTAACATATAACCATGTGTGCACCCCACACCCCCCTACTTAAATATACCAACTCCGAGATCATGCTACAGCAGGGAATAGGAAAGCTTCCCAGTCCACACTGTATGCTCAGTGTAGTGCGATCTCAGAGTTGGTATATTTAAGTAGTGGGGGGTGCAGGGGGGCTTGCCCCCTGCATTACAGTCTTCTAACTAATTTCTTTCCTTTACTTTTAGACATGTTAAAAGATCGATGTTTTGAAACATCGACCATATGGTCTCGACCATATGCAGATCGATGTTTCAAACGTTCGACCTTTTAACATGTAACCATATATCTCATATATGTAAATATATATGTATATATATATATATATATATATATATATATATATATATATATATTCATATATATATATATATATATATATATATATATATTCATATATATATATATATATATATATATATATATATATATATATCTACCTGAAAATATTTGTCACTGTATAGATGTGTGTGCATATCTGCACCACTGTAATATGTACTCCTTCCACACTGTACATTCCCTGCGGTAGAATGACTTTTCTGCATGATATGTTACAGATATTGCCGACATTTGTCAGGTAAATTGGCTTATGTTAAAGCATTGTAGCTGTGTTGTGGCGGGTCCTGAAGTCAAGAACTGTGCGTGCTGGATATTGGATTGCACAGCATACCCATTAGGGCTGTGGAGGGGGGTAACATAGCACTAATTACCAGGTATCCCTCATTTGAGCCCACCCCCCCATTAACAGTGCTTATGGTCTGTTATGTTGTAGTGAGTGATTCAAGATTTTGTTCCCATGTGGAAATGCTATACACATTTCTATCTGTAAATATATATAATTTATAGCTCCATAATGATATATGTATTATATATGTAAAACCCTATATATATATATATATATATATATATATATATATATATATATTCACATAAATATGAACATATTTATGTATCTATATACAATTGGTTATATACAATTGGTTATATTTACAGATACATATTTGTCCATATGTCCATGCATGTTCGGCTCATAATTTTCGCCTGTACCTCATTCTCTTGGCAATTGACATAGATGATCTCAGGATTGAAGTCAGTAACTAATGTCGACACTTTTGTGTTTCAGACTTCATCTCCTTCAAAATATGTGTTTTTCTACATATAACTGTTTAACTAGCTATGTTTTAAGTGTATAAGATCAGTATTTGACATATATCCCTATTTGTACCCACATTTTGGCACACTTTGTCCAAAATTCTTGCATTAAGAGGTTGTGTGGTATGATATTACTACATTTCCTGTACTGTTGAATAATTGCGCTGGATGATATGTTTGTGAAAACATCAGGGCTATGTGTATCTGTCATGGCTTAGTGGTAAATCACTTTGTGTATGTTGTGCAGGGTCCTGGTTTTGAGTCTTGCAGAGGCTGTTTATTTTGTTGCTGTGCAGAAAATGGACTGTTGGATTCAGCGTGATTAAGGCACTTTAAAGCAGTAGTACGCAGGTGTGCGCATGTTTGTGCGGAGGTAAGCACTGCTAACTTCTGGTCACACTTTCTTCTACTCAGTTAGCTTCCATATTGCTTAATCTGTGTAGGCAGTGCTTACCCCCATGCAGCTGCACTTAAACACGCTTACTAGTGCTTACATATGCTTACTACTGCTTATTTGTGCTTAAACCTGCTTAGTAGTGCCTTATTCATTATGACACTGACACTTCACATGTGCATTTCCTACAGTACTCTAGTTCATAAATATGTGATATTTAGTGGGTTTTGCAACAACAAAAGTGGTTATAACGTGCTTTGCCATATAAAACAGACTGTGCTGCAGTGGGACTCAAACCAGGAATGCCTGCTCATTAGGCAGATGCTCTGCCCACTACACTATTGCTGTGCTGCACTATTTGTATATATCTTCCATAATTTCATACCCATGGTTCCTTCCCCCACCCTCGAGCACCACATACAGATCAACCATCCATTCTCCAGTTGCTAGCCCAGCCACACCACCCCTGCACACATTGCCCTCTCTACACGTCTTAGTACTCATCCAGTATACTGTCTCGACCCAAGCTTCTTCAGGCTCTTCATCCATTTAGTCCATGTATGTATGAGCCTTGCCTTGTTCATCTTTCGAGACATGTGTAGACAATGGTTTGACTCACAATTTCTGGTTCGTCCACCCAGGGACGGACCTGTTTTTGTGTCAAGATTAGATTTAGCTGGTCTACACTGTTTCTCCCACTGGTAGTATCCTGCCAGGGGTTTGAGAAGCAGCAGTTTGCTCACACACCTGCCCGGCCTCATCTCCCAGTTCAGCGGAACGGACGTCCCAAGTTTGACATTCTGAGCATGAAGCATGCCCACATGCCCCCTCAAGCCCACATGCCCCCTCAATATGCACTGTTTTTTATTATTTTCATAAGTATTATGCAATCTACTGTTCTCACATTATGAGTGGACACGCACTGTTTTTTTGATATACATAGACTGCTTGAAATACTGTATATGAGCAATCTACAAATGGTTGCTTGTATTAATCTACATAACTACATACATTTCCTATACTGTTGAATGACTGTGCTGGGTGATATGCTTGCGATAACATCAGCTGTATGGGTAACTGCCATGGCTTAGTGGTAACTCACTTTGACTATAGTGTGCAGGGTCTGGGGTTTGCAACTTGGGAGTGCAGATTATTTTGTTGCTGGGCAGGATGAGAGCTGTTGGCTACAGAGTGACTAAGGTACTTTTAAGCAATTGTAAGTGGGTTTGCACTGGTTTGCATGAGGGTAAGCAATGCTAACCTCCGGTTACAGCTTCTTACACTCAGTTAGCTTTTACATTGCTTAACAAGTGTAGGCATTGCTTACCGCCACGCAAACAGGCTTAAACCCGCTTACCGCTGTTTAAAAGTGCTTACTCCCGCGCTAATTTCTTTAAAAGAAAAGAAAAAGGGGCGCAAAGAGGGAAAGACAGTAGGGAAAATAGCCAAGGATGTACAGGAAGGCTGAAGGGAAGGTCCATAGCTGGCCATTTCTTCTACAGCAACAGCTGTGCATATACACTGAATTTGGAGGTAGATGTGGACACTCAAACCCCTGGGAGGGGATGAGTACAACAATAATAAGTTGTGATGCCAATTAGACCAGATTACATGTGTCCAGTGGACACGTGCAAAATGGACAGCTATGTATGGGGCAAGATTTTTTTGTGGGAACAGATTGCCCTTTTTTTCCTTTTTCAGATGAGAGTGGAATGTTGGGGAGGGGTAATAGGTATTTTTGGGGAGGTGGGTTGGGTAGGTTAACAGACAAGACAGACAAGATGCATACAGGGGAGGTATATGACACATGTGGAGGGTAAACACCTTGGACGTGGAGGGGTGTTTGGAAGTTGCAAGCCCATTAGCTCCCAAATGAAAACAGTGGGACTGAGGTCCTCACCCATGGGCAGTCACCACTGCACCTTCACCGCCCCAAAGGTGGCTGTGCTGGGGGCTGGGTAGGAGGGGCAGGCACACCCTCTAATTGTACCACGTGACCCTCAAGCTGGTGTAGCTGGTCTCAAATCTCCTTGTCGAGCTCCCTGCACACCACAGCCAGGACCTGACTGCAGGTGACAGGTACCTCTCTTACTAACCTGCCTCATGACACAGCCTTTGCAGCTTGGCAGCATGGGCTTGCTGGTTTGCAGCCTGCTCATCTGCAGCTGTCAGAGAAAATACAGTGATATTTAACCATTACCTATTCATAGTATACACAAGCTAGGCAATCATTATCTATGTAGTAGAATGGGTACTTAGTGCTGGGGCATCATAGTTTACACAAGCTAGGCAATCCTTATCTATGTAGTAGAATGGGTACTTAGTGCTGGGGCATCGGCCATCTGCCTTGCTTCTTGGATATACTGGTCCAAGAGATCACCCCTCTGCTGCTTCAGGTTAGCATGGTGATGCCTGACCTGCTCACCAGACTGGGGGATACCAGTGGCACTGGTGAGGTCATGGGTGAGACTGTCCCAGGCCTCCACTTTATACTGAGAGCCCTATTACTGGACCTGCAGTACTCTCTCCTCACGGTGTTTGCCCAGGAGCCATACCATGAATCTGTACTCCTGGGTGCCCTAGCGCTGTGCAATAAATTGAGTGCCTTCCCCAATGCCAGCCATTCTGCCTACAGTAGGGTGCTGCAACCATGTGTTATTTGGTGTTAATTAGTGGGTTTTGCAACAAGAAAATTGGTTATAACGTGCTTTGCCATGAAAAATAAACTGTGCTGCAGTGGGACTCAAACCGGGAATGCCTGCTCGTTAGGGAATGCTCTGCCCAATTTACACTATTGCTTACATCCAAGAGGCGGTCCAATTAGAACTGCTCCATCCAACATCAGCACGCCTCGACCCATCATTTCATACCCATCACCCCCCCACTCTTCCTCAGTAGCAATCATCTTTTCTCTGGGTGCAGGTCGGGTCTAACCACACCACTGCACACTGCCCACTCTCCACTTCTCGGTGCCCATCACATACATTGTCTCGACCCATGGATCTTCAGGCTTTCCCAACCTTGTTGTCCAAGAACACTGGGTTGTCCAGTGTGCCCTGCCATAGCGAATCTGTGTAATGACAGGAATCCAAATATCCCATAATTTTTGGGTTGTCCTGCAAGGGACGTTCTTGTCTTTTTTTCTAGATTAGACTTAGCGGGTCTACAATGTTACTCCCACTGGCAGTATCCTGCCTGTAGTTTGGGAAGCATTGGTTTGTTTACTTTTTTTGTGTCTTTGTTTGTATGTTTCACCTGTTTGGCTGTGGGGGGGGGGTATTGGTACGTGTAACACATATGTTGATTGAGATCCCTCACACCCATTGGTGGTGCCTGTGGTCATATATGTCATTCTTATGTGCTGTATCATATCATAGATATATATCTGTGTATACACACAGACACACACACATGCACACACACACACACACACACACACACACACACACACATATATATATATATATATATATGTATATATATATATATATATATATATATATATATATATATATATATATATATATATGTATATATATTGCTGTATATATATATCTAACAACATATAGATGTATGGATGTCTGCATATGTATATATCTATATGTGTATACATATATATATATATATATATATATATATATATATATATATATATATATATATATATATATGTATGTCTGTGTGTGTGTATATATATATATATATATATATATATATATATATATATATATATATATGTGTAATACAGAGAGGGAGAGATATGTATCTATTTAGTTATAGATATCTATACACACACACACAAACACACACACACACACAGACACACATACATCTACATATTTAGCTACATATCCTGTAATGTTGAATGGTATTGCTGGATGCTATGTTTATGGAAACATTAGAGTTAAGTATATCTGTGGCGGCTTAGTGATAAATCACATTGGCTATGGTGTGCAGGCTCCTGGGTTTGAACCTTGCCGGGGCTGTTTAATTTGTTGCTGGCCAGAATGAGGCCCATTGGATATGGAGTGGTTGAAGCACTTTTACGCAGTTGTCAGTGGGTTTGCACGATGGTAAGCACTGCTAACTTCTGGTGACATCCGCTTACACATGGTTAGTCTCACTATTGCTAACTCTGTGTAAGCAATGCTTACCGTCGTGCAAACAGACTTGCACCTACTTACTCGTGCTTATTTATCCTTACTACTGCTATATTTTATATAGTAATAGTCTACTGGTTCTTGGGGAGGTGGTGAATTTGGCAAGTGTATAGGGTTATCATTCATTACACTGCTTACTACTCCAGTTCACACATATGTTATTTATTAGGTTATACAACTAAATATATTGATCATAACAGTGATTTGACATGGAAATGGAATGTACTGCAGTGGGACTCGATCTGGGATTGACTGCTCGTGAGGCGAACGCTCTGCCCACTACAATATTTCTGTACTGCTTCATTTGCACATATTCTGCTTTTTATCCTCCTTTTGCTATTAAAGCTACATTAACTGTAGCTAAGAGATGGGCACACCCGCGCATCTATGGTTAGCTTTAATAGGATTTTTAAAACAAATAAAAGGGTTTCTTCTTTTAATTTATATGTCCTGTTGCTGTTGTACACATGGGGTACTGTTGGTGGGGATATGAGGACACCTATGAGTGATCTTGCTCATTTCTTAACAGCTTCTGCTGTTCTAGATTGCAGGGGTGTGTTTATTCTAAGAGCTCTGCTGTCAAACATGCCCCCTGCACTCTTACACACTTTGTGTAAGCCTAGGAGCTTGGGCAGTGTGCCTTCATTATTATGCATGGTGCGCTGCCGTCCTGATCCTACATGGGTTCTTCCGTGCAGGACTAGGCTAGTCCTGCATGGAATATTAGTGAATCCAGGAGAATGACTATTCAACCTCAGGAATACTAAAATGAAAATAATTTCTTCCTTTATTGTAAGAACTAAAAAAGAATCAAATCAAAGTTTATCTGTTATTTCTAACCAGAGTAAAAGTTTTTCTTTCAGATAGAATTAAAATATTTGAATCCTTGGAAATGGCTATGTCTTTTTTAAAAATAAACAACATTTTAGATCAACTAGAAAACATGGATTGGATTGGTGCTTCTTTGAAGAGACATGCAGAAAAAAATAAGTGGAAGACAACTGAAAAGAAAAAGAAACTTAAAGACAAATAAATATATGTTTTCTTTCTACTTTTGGTTTTCCCCAGCAGGACATAAGTAATAGTATTATTGTATATAGATATACATACTAGATAATGCACTACCACCTTTAACAAGTGTTTTTGCTAAACATACCTGGAAAAGGGTCAATACAACAACTCATTCATGAAAAGTAAAACTGTTTTAAATTATTATTTTATAAAAAGATAGTATAAAACATTCTTATAGATATTAAGGCCATACTAAACTTTTACTTTAATGTTTTTACACTTATTAGATTAAATGCATTCTTGAATCATATTCCTCTCTTCCCTCCCCCCTCCCTCATCTCTCTCTCTTCTTTTATTTCCTCCCTTCTTTCTGTATAGTTTTTAGCCTACATAAATATTCTTCAAATATATATAAGTTTTAAGATTGCTTGGGTAAGAAAACAATTACAGTATTTATTAGTGATATAGAAATATTTTTTTTTAATTCTCTGCTACTTTAAATATAATCACCTAGTTTCCTGATCTTATCTAAATATATTTTATAAACTTGAATGCAGTTATCATTATCTATAGAGTGTGTTTTTCTGTATGTTTATATGTGTGAGTATGCATGAGTTTAGATATGCATACTTTTGTAATTACTTAATTTCTTTTTGGTTAACTTTCTCTTTTGGTTAGACTGACCGTTGTGTAGATGTGGATAACAGAAGCAGGGTGATTCAACACAGACAAATTGATCCCAATGCAGTTGTATACACTTTCATGTTTAAATTTACATTTATTATCTATGGGAGTAGCTAGGGGTCAGTTTGACCCCAGACTATTTGACCCCAATTATATATAAAAAAAAAATTAAGTTTTATCAATGCATTTTATTGCTTAATATTTTAATCATGATTTTTTAAACTGTAATTTAATATATTATTTAGCATTTTATATGTAAATGTTAATTTAGTTAACATTTTATTTAATTTTATTTGTAAATATAATTTAATTAGTAACAGTTTTTAACTTAACTTTAAAATCAATATTATTTAACATTGCAAGCATTGATATTATTTTAAATTAACATTAATAATATTATTTTATGTATTTCAAATGCAAATGTTTTAAACAGTTATATATCCTCATGACTTTTTTTGAGGTAATCTTTGACATTTTTTCAGTAACTGTGTGGATGTATGAGCTGTATATAAATTTTTTTTTCTTTATGTCAAAATGTCTGTGGTTTATTTTTTTCTTGCTTTGCCATTTCAGTGGGGTCAAACAGTCTGGGGTTGAACTGTCCAGGGTCAAAATGTCCTGTACCCTGGATAACTCATTTCAGTTAGATCTTGTTAGCAATCCTATAGACAGTTGCAAAAGATGAGTTGTTGTCCTCTGGAGTTTCTTTTTGTTTGGGGCCGCTGTCATTTCTATTATGGACTTTTCATCTTATGAACTGTGTGATGTTATTTCTGAAAGGTTGGGCTGGCTTAATATTGGTATTTACTGTTTGTTTTAAGAGACAGTGCTTGTTGGCATCACATATATTGTGGTACAGTACTTGCTAACAATGTGTGCATAGGGAATTGATTAGTGGTTCTGTTTTACTTGATGTTTTTTTTTTCTTCTTTTCTTACTTGGTCTTGTTTGAGTTTGATGTGCTTGCAGGGTGCTGTGAGCAAGAGTTGTATGGTTTGTAGCATTTACTCTGTTTTTTGCCTCTCTACCTTCCCACTGAGGTTGGGAGCTATACAATTGCTTTTTGTGTGATTTTGAAATTAAGATAGCGTTGCACAATTTTTTTTCAAAAGTTATGAAGTGAGAAATGACATAAGCTCTTTAAAGGTTATAGATCGATTTAAGAGGGAAGCTGTGCAATGTGATTTACTGGATGAGATGTGTTTTCTTCTCTGTTTTTGTTTCTTTTAAATTCTGTATTTAACTAGTCTGGTACTACATGCCTTAAAGTGAATGAGAAGGATAATTTTGTTGTTACTGATGAAGGCATTGTCATTTTGAGATGACTATACCCTTGTTACTAGTTTAGTTCATAGCATGATACTTTGTTGAGCTGTACAGCAGAGACAATTATAAAGAAGGATTAGGAGAGCACTCATTGTTATAAGATTTGGATGAGTATCTAATGACTGGTGCCATTGTTTGCTTCTGACATTCTATTCTAGGTATCAATTTAGTGTTGTTTGGACAACAGAAATATTCAATCTGCAGATCTTGGAAAATGATAAACTAGAATAACAGGATTGGTATATATGGATAGCCATTCAGAAATATATTTTCAATTATTACCAATTATTGTGCCAGAGGAATAAAAATAAATGTTTTATTTATTAAACAAATGCATAACTCACAAAACTCAGTGCACATGATTATAGATATAAACTAGTGAATGTAATAATAATAATATGACTAAGTGTCTAAGCTCTGCAGAAAACAAAATCTGAAGTCCAGTATTTATAAAAGCTTCATATCAGTGAAGTGTATAAAGATCTTAGTTATTGAATGGATTATTTAAAGCTGATTGAATTCTTAACCTAAAGTTAGAATGCCACAACAATTTGATTATTTTATTTATTTTGATATATTGACTTCCTCAAATTCTTCTGACATATTAAGTGTTTGCTGGGAAAGTATCCCAATTGAAGTTATTGTTGATGGGTGATTTTCTTTAATGGTGTGACAAGAATTAAAAAAAAGTACATTCACAGAAAAGACAACTAGCAGTTAAAAGTTATTTGATGCTTTCAAGAACTTATTGTTCTGGTAAAATGGTGTAGATAATTAATATAATGTATTAGTCTGATATAATTAATTATTTTAAGTAATGTAGGCTTGTTAGTGAGCTTGCATGTATTTTTATGATATTGATTTAAAAAGAGGATGGGGTAGGGGAGGGATGAGGAAAGGAAGAACAGAAGGAGAAAAAAGAAAACAAAATACATCTTTATAATACTAGTTAATGATGTACAAAGTGACTAGCAGTTAAAGTAGTGGCAATGAAAAAAATAGAGGTAAGCTTCAGTGGTAGTTGTATGTTACTGACTGTTTTATCAAATATGATTAGCTATTGTTGTTAAAGCTATTTATAGGTTCATATGCTTGAACTAGGTTAATGGCCTTTGTGGGTTATGGTAAGCCTAGCTAACTCCTGTCTTTTGCATTTTGAAAATACTGTTTGACACTTTTATTATAACTTATATAAAGTAATTTAGTTCTGTTGTTTACAACTAAATTATTTGTTAATGTTATACAGTTAAAATCATTTATAATATATGAAACTATAAGGAGGTGAAACACATCTTTTAAAAAAAGACATTGAGAAACTTAATATGAATCATTAAATAGCACTTGTAAGCTACATCACAGACAGAAGAAAAGAGGTGTTACAATCACATAGTTCCAATGCCCAAAATCTTAAACACCTGTAATGATAACACAGGAATTTTGCTCGGTAAGTAAGGAAATAAATGGGAGATTATGCACTTTAATTAATGTTTATTGGATACCAGGATTAGGGGTTACAGTAGTTAAGCAACAACTTGAAGGGATAATACATCACTCTAAAGGAAGCATTATTCTAGCTGAGATTTTAACTGTATATTAGAGGATAATGACACAAATACAACAAACAGGCATAGAAAAACAACATCATCTAAAACTTTAAAAGATTTCATAGATATGTTTAATTTTAAGGATATTAATAGTTTCTCAGAAGTCAAGTCTCTATTTTTATACACTTTTTATATAGACATGGTATCTAGGATAGACAGAGTTTATATCTCAAATGACTTAGTAACAAAACAGGATAAAGTTAAAGTTATTTCTTGCTAACAATCTGATCACAACAGTATTATTTGTGAAGTAATGGCAAATTCTAAAAATATTATTTCTATAACCAGAATACATTCATATATAACTAACTTGGTAAAATTTAAGGATTTTTAAATTAATGAAACTAAGTTCTTTATAATATAAATTTAACTGAAGACATTTCTGTAAATTTTGTTTGAGATTTCCTAAAATCATATTTATATGGTAAAATCATTTCTTGGTAAATAATAAAAAAAATGGGATAAAGATCTAATAGAAGACCAAGATAAAGTGGATAAACATAAATTTGATATTCAAGAGGTAGAAAAGATTTAGAGGGGGAATTTCATGAAATAAAGAAAATATTTAGAAACCTTACACCAAAAGACCACGATAAATGTAGAGAAGATAAACATGAATTTTTATTCTTTAAATCCCAAAAGCCAACATAGATTGGCAAATAGAAAAAAAGAAGATTATTAAATTTAATCAAATCAAAGGGGGTTGTATTCCTGGAGCTAAAAAGAAGGCTAAAGATTTAGATGGCATTCTAGAGGCTTTTAGAACTCATTTTAGTTCAGTTAATTTCTGTAATCCAGTTAGTGTCATATGACAAATTAAAAATATTTCTTAAAAATATATTAAAAATAAATTACTGAATGAACAAAGTTAATAGATAAACTTAAATCAATGTCAGAACTTAAATTTCAAGTTAATAAATTAAAGTTAAATAAGGACCCTGTAAATTATGGCATTATTACAGATATATATATATATATATATATATATATATATATATATATATATATATATATATATATACATATATATATATATAAACTTTTTCCAAAAGAAGCTTTAATACTTTAATTAAAAGTATATACATTAGTTAATGAACTAGAAAATAAACACCCATCTTGGAAATATAGGTTAGTTTCACATATACTAAAACAAGATAAAGATGAAAAAGAATGTTCTTATAGATCAATTTCCTTATTAAACATTGGCTATACATTTTTATGGCAATATAAGCTAATAGAATAAAACAGTTACTACTATTATTGATAAATGAAGACCACACAAGTTTTATTATAAATAGAAAGTAATATGATAACATCAAAAGAATACTTACAATAATAAATTATTTTAATCATACAAAAAGAAATTTAACTTTGGTCAGTATAGACATTAATACTGCCTTCAATTCAGTACATTGAGTCTACTTGCTATTGGTACTTAATGAATATAAATTTTCAAATAACTTCTTCTAGTCAATTAAAATGCTTTATGAAAATTCTTCTGCTTACATTAAAATCGGGTCATACACATCTAAATCTAATACAATTACTAAAGGCATTAAGTAAGGATGTCCTTTATCACCATTACTTTTTGTGTTAGCTATTGAGACATTTGCTAATTTTATTAGATCTGACACCAATATTAAGGGTATTAAATTGTAAATTGAGTAATATAAATAAAAAAATCTCAATATGTTGCTTTAGATAAAAATGAAATATTTAGGAGTTATAGTATCAGACTATATTAATAATATAAGTTAATTATACTAGTATTCTAAATAATATAAAACATCTCATCAGTAACTGGAATAAATGTTTTTTGCAATGGATGAGTGACTATCTTTAATTAAAATGATTATCATTTCAAAAATGTTATATCTAATACAAACTATTTCACTTCCTTCTTCTAAGGAACATATTAAAGAATTTAACTGAATGGTGTTCAGTTTTTATGGTATCCTAATAAACCTAAATTAGCTTTAAACCATCATTTAAAAGGTTGGACAGTAGGTGGTATTGGATTATCAGATATAGACATTTATGCATTATCATCAGTAATAAAAGGAATAACCTTATGGCTAAACCCAAATTTCTTTTCACATTGGAAAAACATACAAGAAGCAATCTGGTTAGAGTCATATTTAGAACTACCATGAAATAATACTATATTACCATTTGCTTTACACTGGTTATAAAGAGAACATATTTTGGGGACATGAAAAAATAAACAAAATATGTTCTGCATATATATCCAATATATTAAATATTTTCAAAAATTGTATTAACACCCAAGTATAAAAGCATGGTTACTCCTATTATTTCTTATAGCTTGTACTCCAAATGTCTTAACTACATACAATATCTCAAATATGATTGAGTTTAATGAAGCAAATCTTACTTTCTGGTATCAATTAATGGACTCTGAGAAAATGCATGCAATGAACTATATTATGATCAAATAGAATATAACTAAGGAAAAGTTAGAAATACAGTCTATAAGACAACTTGTCATTAATAAAATTGAATTAATGAATGCAGCTATTAACGTATCTGTTTCAAAATTTGTAGAATTTATGATTAATTTAGGTAAATCAGTCTATTGTAGGGAGGGGGTACTTATCTAAGATATATAAAATACTTAAAACCGCTAAGCTTGTACTATAAAGATAATTTTTTGGATTATTATAGATTAATCAATAATCAACCACCTTCTGATGAAGAATAAAAGTTAATATTAATACCCCCAAAAAGACTACCCTCTCATTGCAATGGAGATTATTCACATGGAAATTTCTACATAGATGTTTTATTACCCCTCATAGAATGGAATTCATGTTTAAAAAAAGATATAGGATGTTGGAGATGTTGATTACAGGTTAAAGCTGATTGGCAGCACATGTTTTATGGCTGTATTTCACTTAAGACATTTAGAATGACTTTAACTTCTTATGGTAAAGTATTTTCAATGATAACTTTTATTTATTTTATTTATTTATTTATAGTTCGTTTGCCAGGATAGTCCATTGGGCAACAAGGAGCCCATTTTCAATGGAGTCCTAGGGAGAAAAGCTCCAGAAAATTACAAATTACAGATTTAACATAAGAGTAAGTTATTAGAGAAATGTAATGTGCACAAATGAAGCAAAATTAAACTTAAGCAAATAGAAAAAATATTAGTAGAGTGCATATATTAGTACAATGCAATAAGAGTAATATTTATAAATGAGTCTATATTAGAAGACCGAATGTTTAGGTGAGTGAACACCTAAACATCGATCTTCTAATATCGAATGGCAGAATGTCGAACATCCCAGGGAAACACGTCCCTCGGCCACAACACAAAAAACTTTACATCCACATCCCCTCCTAACTAAATATACCAACTCCAAGATCGCTCAACAGTAGGGAAATAGCAAACTCCGTTGAATGGCCAAGGGAAATCTTTCCTTGCGTTAAATCGGCCGTTTGCCATTTTTTGCTTTCGATATTCGAAGATCAATGTTAGGTGTTCAATCACCTAAATATTCAGTCTTCTAATATAGACCCTTTACAAACAGTAAAAGTTTTTAACAGTTTAACATATCAGCACAATGCAATAACAGAAACAGTCTAAATTTTTTAACAGTTATGCTAATTCATGCAGTTAATTTCTAGGCTACTTAATTGTACCATTTTAGGAGTTATGCTAATTCCTAGAGTTTATTAGGGGTGCAAAACAATGGGAGGCTATTGTGAATTATAGCTTATAGAGAGTAGTTATAGCATAGGGAGATTATGTGGGGTGGGAGCAAGAGCATTCCCATAGTGAAGTTAGGTGTATGTGAAGTAAGGTGTTGAATGAAGAGAGGCTGCTGCTGGTGCAGATGAGAGGTGGGAGGGAATTCCAGTGGTGTGCTAGAGAGAATGACATTAGATGTTTGCCTGGTGGATGGGCAGGTTTATGCAGTTCAATTAGATTTTAGGAATTAGATCTCAAAAGTCTATTTGGTTGGTAAATTTTAAAGGTGGTAGCAAGAGAGGGACAGAGACAGGGGGTGAAAATAAGTTTGTTTGCTTGGACAAGTTGAATATAGATGAGGCAATTGGACAGCTCAAGCCAATTCAGTTGGTGTAGGGCAGTGCAGTGATGGGAAGTGGATCTATGGCCGGTTGCAAATTTTGTTTTATTATAGCAAGAGGAGAGTTTAGTCTTGAGGGAGGATTGCAGGTTAGTAAGGATAGAGGCACTGTATAGGAGGGATGGATAAGGAAAGTGTTGATGAGGGTGAGCCTAGGGGATGGAGAAATGTAATGGTTGTGGCAGTAAAGCATGCCTAGTTTTTGTGTTTTTTTATATGTACTTGTTGATGATTATCAAACTTTAGCTGGTCATCGATCAGGACTCCTAGTAGTTTAGCATTAGAGACTATTTCAAGAGTATTATTTTGACTGGTGACTGACAATGAGGTTTGATCTAGGGTGGTGGTTTTGGAAGACGTAATCATGAGTTTAGTTTTAGTAGCACTGAGTGCTAGATGGTTGTCCATCATCCATTGCTCAGTGGAGGAGAAGTCATCTTGTGTTAATTTAACTAAGGTGGGTATAGAAGAGGCAAATCAGATTATTGTTGAATCATTGACATATTATACAATGTTGGCATTTGGAATGGCTTGGTAGAAATCATTTATGAATATATTGAATAGAAGGGGGCCTAAAATTGAACCATGGGGGGCACCTGTGGGAGTATTGAGAAAAGAGGGGGTGGCTTTTTTTTCTATCTGACTGCTTGTTGTCTGTTTGAGAGGTAACTAGTAAACCAGTTAATAGAGGAGTGAGCTAGATTTAGTTTGGAGAGTTTAGTGAAAAGAAAGTTATGAGAGATAGTGTTGAATGCCTTAGAGAGATCAAGGAGGAGAGTGGACACGATGTGGCCAGTGTCACAGCCCTTATTAACTGTTTTTGGGAAGGAGAGGAGAGCTGTGGTAGTGTTGTGGCCGGGTCTGAAACCATGTTGAGAAGGAGTTAGAAGTTGGTTGTTTATGTGGTAAAGTAGAAATTGTACATGGATGCATTTTTCGAGAAGTTTAGAAATGGGGGATAAGATAGCGATAGGTTGAAAGTTTGTGATATTATTGTTATTACCACCTTTATGGACTGGAATAATAAAGGCCTTTTTCCAGAGCTGGGGAACTTGACATTCAGCAATATATTGATTTATAAGAATGCAGATTGGAAGAGCTATGCCTTCTGTGGCAACTTTTAAAAAATATGAGGGTATATAATCAGGGGCATTGGAGCCGGGTTTCAATGTTAGTAGAAGTTTTTGTATGGTGGCTGTAGGGATGGGGTTGAAAGAGAAAGGAGGATATTGGGAGCAGGAGATGCTAGGGGAGGGATAGGTGGAAATAAGGGTGGGGAAGCTGAATGGGAAGTGAAGGATGATGTAAGTTTACTTATGGATTCAATAAAGAAAGTGTTAAATTGGATGGCTAAGTCCAAGTCAGAGACATCTGGATCAGGGCAGGGGTTTTCTTTTTTGCCAGGGTTGAGAAGGGCGAAGATTCCATGCCAGAATTTTTGGGGGTTGGTGTTATGATTGGTTTGGAGTGTAGAGAAGTAGGCTTTGCGGTCTGAGATAATGTTTTTTTACTTTGTTTCAAAGTGTTTTAAATTCATTAAGGGGGTGATAGTTTTATTTTTGGAGTAGCGTTTCCAGGCTTTATCCCAGAATCACATGGCTAGTAAGGTATTTTTGGTTAGCCAAGGTACAGGATTGTTTCTAATATGTTTTTCTTTTCAGAGGGGCAAAGGAGTCAAGCAAGTTGAGGAAAGTTGAATTAAAGTAGGTAACAGCATTTTCTAAGGGAAGGTTTTTAGTGGGTTCCAGTTTTTTTTAGTGCATTTGAGAATGTGCTAGGATTAAAGTTTTTTAGACAGCGAGTGAAGGTGTAGGTATGAGTTAGTTGTATGGAGGAGGGAAGACGGTGAGCAAAAGTGGGGAAGTGGTTGCCTAATAGGTCGGGCAGAGTGCCACTATCAGAGATGTAATCTGGATGAGAAGCTAGAATCCAGTCCATGGTGCTTCCAGTCAGGAAGTTCTTGAAAGGCATAGTTGTTGAATTAATAAGCTGAGTGAAGTTGTACAAGTTTATATTAAGTGAGTTTCTAGGAGATTGAATTGTTGACCAGTTAATATTAATATCACCCAGGATTATAGTTTCATTAGTGATGTTGTTAGAGAAGCAGGAGAGAATATCTTCAAGGGTTGAGATAGTGCTTTCAGGAGGGATATAAAGGGAGACTATGTATATAAGTTAATGTTTGTTTATATGAAGTAGGGCTGGAATTAGTTCTGCCTTGCCAAATTTGGGAATAGGTTTGGTATAGGGGTAACTAAGTGGTATGAAGAGTAAAGGAAAGTGACTCCCACTCCTTTTTTATGTTTTCAATCTTTCCTAATTATGGAGTAGTTGGGTAGTGTTAGTTCAGTCTTTTATATGTGGTTTGAGACAGGTTTCTGAGATGGCTAGAATATCGGGTTGGTTATGGAGAAGCCAGACATGGAGGTTAGGAATTTTGTTGCATATGCTCTGAGCATTTAGAGCTGAGAAATGGAGGGGTTTACCAGTTGTGGGAGGAGGATGGGATTGGGAGGTTGAGATGTGTGGGGGAGAAAGGCCAGGGTTTGGGTGAATGTCACTGGAGAGAAGGGTAGAGATGAGATGGTAGAAGAGGTATTTGAATTGCATGGTATGTAATCTATGGGGTGTAAGCTTTATGGTGATGTGGCTAATATATATGTGAGTAGAGTTTTTGGGGTTAGGTAAAAGTTTGTAGGTGAAGAGCATACTATTATTGAAGGGGTAGAGACTGATGATATGCAGGTTGAGGAATATGTGTGCATCATGGAGATTGGGTTAGTTGTATGAAATGGGGGTGGGTGATTTGCACTAAGAGGTTGGATGAGATAGGTTAGGTAAGATATGGTAATAAGTAGTAGTATTCAAGTTAGAAGTATGGTAGACATGATGACTATTCAGGATATAATGTGGAGTGAGTTTTGGATTAAGTAGATATTAGTAACAATTTAAAGTATGGGTTTGGGTGCCTGAGAAGGTAATATGGATAGTTTGTGTTAATGTGGTAGGAAGTTTTGGCATAGGAGGGGTGGATTATAATGTCACATATTCAATGTTAGAAGTTATGTATGAGATGTTTGGGGTGTTTACTAGGTATGTTTCTATTGGGTAGTTGCTACTTTGTGTGAGTGCAAATGTATTGTAGATAGGTAGTAATTTGTAATGGGAGGGGTTAGTTATAATTACTTAAGCAGATTTGGTGGTTTGAACTCTGGTGGGTGTGGCTTGGTCGTTTAAATTACAGGCATTGGGAGGGGTGGGATATGGGGGCAGTGAGGGGAGCAGAATGAGCCCGAGTGTAGTAGGTTTTATTTAATGTACTTGTCCCTAAATGTAATTTATCTACCAAATCATTGGTTTTATTTAATGTACTTGTCCCTAAGTGTGTATCTAGATCTAAATATCATATCTTATGAACCTTATTAGCCATAGCATGCAAAGTTATTACAAGAAACTGGAAAAATGAAACACCACCTCCATT
This sequence comes from Protopterus annectens, assembly GCF_019279795.1. NCBI lineage: Eukaryota > Metazoa > Chordata > Ceratodontiformes > Protopteridae > Protopterus > Protopterus annectens. The sequence continues at coordinate 1,139,234,802 of NC_056728.1, read as the reverse complement.
CAAAGGCTTTAAGACTATTGCTATCAATGTTTCACATATGGAATTATCTACAGTCAAGGTAAGAACAGATAAAATCACTTATTGTTATAATTCTTAAAGTTAAAGAAGCATTAGGACATTTGAAGATAATATGACTTGAATTAATTTTAATGGTTATATAATAATTACTAGCTTTGTTTTAGATAGACAGCTTTTGTAAATAGTTCATCTGTCCTTTTTGTTATTATAGATGAATGTTCTATTATATAATATTAGTTATGTTTCAAATGTTGTTACATCTATTCATTTGTTATTCTCTCTCAATTTTTTTTCAATAAAAATATTTAGAAAAAAACGAAAGTGAATAAAATCCAAAATGTTAAAAGACTGGTAAAACAGATAAAACAATTATTAGGTCTGTTATGTGAGATTCCTGTGCTATAAGAGAAATAAATTGAATAGGAAACGTACTCACAAGCGAGGAGAGTGTGTTGAACAGATAGAAAGAGTACTTTGAAGGGCTGATGAATGAAGAAAATGAGAGAGAGAGAAGGTTGGATGATGTAGGGATAGTGAATCAGGAAGTGCAATGGATTATCAAGGAAGAAGTAAGGATAGCTATGAAGTAGATGAAGAATGGAAAGGCTGTTGGTCCAGATGACATACCTGTGGAAGCATGGAGGTGTTTAGGTGAAATGGCAGTGGAGTTTTTAACTAGATTATTTAATGAAATCTTGGAAAGTGAGAGGATGCCTGAGGAATGGAGAAAAAGTGTTTTTTAAGAATAAGGGTGATGTGTAGAGCTGTAGTAACTACATAGGAATTAAATTGATCAGTCAAAGCATGAAGTTATGGGAAAGAGTAGTAGAAGCTAGGTTAAGAAGGGAGGTGATGATTAGTGATAAGCATTATGGTTTCATGCCAGGAAAGAGCACTACAGATGCAATGTTTGCTCTGAGAGTGTTGATGGAGAAGTACAGAGAAGGTCAGAAGAAGTTGCATTGTGTCTTTGTGAACTTAGAGAAAGCATATGACAGGGTGCCTAGAGAGGAGTTGTGGTATTGTATGAGGAAGTCGGGAGTGGCATAGAAGTATTTAAGAGTGGTACAGGATATGTACAAGGGTAGTGTGACAGCAGTGAGATCTGCAGTGGGAGTGACAGATGCATTTAAGTTGGAGGTGGGATTACATCAAGGATCAGCTCTGAGCCCTTTCTTATTTGCAGTGTTTATGGACAGGTTGACAGATGAGATCAGATAGGAGTCCCTGTGGACTATGATGTTTGCAGATGGCATTGTGGTATGTAGTGAGAGTAGGAAACAGGTTGAGGAGACCCGGGAGAGGTGGCAATATGCTCTAGAGAGTAGAGGAATGAAGGTCAGCAGGACTACGGCAGAATATATGTGTGTGAATGAGAGGGAGGATAGAGGAATGGTGAGGATGCAGGGAGTAGAGCTGGTGAAGGTGGATGAGTTTATATACTTGGGATCAACAGTTCAGAGTAATGGCAAGTGTGGAAGAGAGGTGAAGAAGAGAGTACAGGCAGGGTGGAGTGGGTGGAGAAAAGTGTCAGGAGTTATTTGTGACAGATGACTACCAGTAAGAATGAAAGGGAAGGTCTACAATAGAGTAGTGAGACCAGCTATGTTATATGGGTTGGAGACAGTGGCACTGACAAAAAGGCAGGAGTCAGAATAGGATGTGGCAGAGTTAAAAATGTTAGGATTTGCACTGGGTATGACGAGAGTAGACAGGATTGGGAATAAGTATATTAGAGGGTCAGCCCAGGTTGGATGGTTTGAAGACAAAGCCATATAGGTGAGATTGCATTGGTTTGGACATGTGCTGAGGAGGGATGCTGGGTATATTGGGAAAAAAGATGCTAAGGATGAAGCTGCCAGGTAAGAGGAAAAGAGGAAGGCCTAAGATAAGGTTTATGGATGTGGTGAGAGAGGACATGCAGGTGGTTGGTGTGACAGAGCAAGATGCAGAGGAAAGGAAGAAATAGAAACAGATGTTCCACTGTGGTGACAACTAATGGAAACAGCTGAAAGAAAAAGAAGATTGCAAAACTAAACTAGTAACACCGAATAAAAAAGAGAGGAAAGGAACAAGTAGAATGCCACCTTGGAAGCATCAAGTAGAGAACATTATTAAGAAACCAAGACAAGGAATATAATCACTATAAAAAATACTGAAAAAGGAACACATCATCAGCAATTCTAAGAAAAATAGATGTGGTAAAATCAACACACAACATCAATACAGATCAAGATTTGTCATGCACAATCTCAATTATTGAATTAAAAATAAAAACAAAAACAGAAAAACGTATAAGGTATGAAGACAAATATAAAGAAAAGTGCAAACAAACAATTCACTGCAGACCCAAAGAGGTTTTATTGAGAAGTGGGAAACAAAGCAGACATAATAGTACCACCTTAAAAAGAAGTCAGTCCATTTTGTAGAAGTATGGGCTAGCCACCCATGTAAACCTTGGCTCGAGATGATTGTCACTGTTGAAGTGACACCACGACCCCATGTGCAAAATGGAAAAAGGGGTTGAGAATGGATGGATGGATTAACATACTGTTGAACACAACAAAGATGCTAAATGGATAGAAGAGGTAAAGGAAGCAGTAAGAAGCTATGATATTAGGGATAAGAAATAGGCTAAATTAACAGACAAACTGAGAAAAAGTAAAGAAATGCTTTTAAATGGAAAACTTTCTATCCAGATGCAGTACCTAACTTCTAGTTAAATATATTAATGTTTTTGCATAAAGATTTAACCCCATGTAAATATTATTTATATACACAACCTGAAAAGGCACCAACCTGGTTAACATCAGGAAAAAACATACTTTCCTTGAGTGAACTGACTTGCCATTCTTAGAACTACTGACCAATATCTTGCCTTCCAACAATATATAAATTATATACTGGAACTGATGCATATATTGTGTATAGTAACTTAGAAAAAATGTAGCCATGGCAACAGAACACAAAGATAAAAGAAAATCATATGGAAACAAAGAATCATTTATTGTTAACCATAATAAAGAGCTATAAAAAGGAGTACAACCTAAGTAAGGCATTGATGTGGACAGAATTTATAGTCATTTAGAAAAAAAAAGCTCAGTTATGGCAACAGAACAAAAGGGTAACAAAAGACAGTTACGTGGAACAAAGGCTCAGTTGCTGCTATATAAAGCCATAATAGATAATTGCAAAAAGAGGAAGAATCTAAGTATGGCATGGATAAATTACAAAAAACATTTGACAGCATGTAACATTCATCGATTGCATAGTGTAGACTATGAAACAACATCAGATCACTTTTCAACTGAGTCTTGATAAAGAACAAATTATTATCACAGGAATAAAAATCCAAATGGAAGATATTCCAAGATGATTGTCTCCACTGTTTTTTGTCTTGCCCTTAACCCATTAAGATGTTTACTTAATAGATTAATCTTTGGCTACAGTTTAACGTTCAGATAACCTTGATCAATGGCATTTTATATACCTTTATAGATGATTTAAAATTGTGTAGCTCATCAGACAAGACAAGCACCTAAAAACACAACTAAAATGGTTAAAACTTTCTCAGATGATATAAGAATGATGTTTGGTTTTGATGAATGTGCTAAAGCAACATTTATATCAGGAAAGCTACAGCACCAAGAAAATATCAGCCTAGGACAGGAATGTGATATAAAGGCACTCGAATAGGACAGCATTTATAAATATTTCAGAATAGATGAAAGATCAGGAAGAGCACACAAACAAATGAGAATAAACTTTAATAAAGAATATGTCAGAAGTCTAAAACTGATATTGAAAACTGCATTGATATCTAGGAATAAAATTCAAGCTTTAAACCAACTTTTTCTTCCTTTTCTAACTTACAGCTTTGGTATGATTGACTGGCCCCAGAAAGCATTGAATTAGTAGGAGAAGAAAACAAGAAACAGTGCTGAGTGAAGAAATTAAAGTTGTCACAATCCTATCTCTGTGGCATTATGTGTAAAGGTACTGAGCTTATGGAAACACTACAGCTGATGCAGGGATCGCAAACTGTTTTCAGATTATTTTATTGAGTTAATAATAAATCTCAACACTTATTTTGCTGTATTCATGTGATGAGGGAAACTCAAGTAAGGTCAGTATTGACTAAAACAGGCAGACAGATAAGTAATTTGAAAGATATGAAAATTAATTGCATGTGCTGTGTGAACAATGAAAGCATTTCTGCTGTTCTCTGTCCTCTTCTCCATTCCCATGGCATTGGCTAAAGTCTTGATATTGTAACACATTCATAACAGTACTTATGTAGCAAAGAGATCTCAGATAGCTGAATGGATTTCTGTAATGCAAGCTATGTGTATTGCTTTATACATAGTATGATTTATTTCATGTGGCTTTAAGTTGTTATTCTCAAAAAGCTGTTTTAATGCTTCTGACAGATATTACCTACTGCATTTATGCACCATCTGGCAGTGTGAAATTCACTTTCATGGCTTAAGAAAATAGTGAACATTTTAGTTTAGGCTACCTTATGTAGCGTAAGCTAGCCAGGTGGCATTGCGTGACCATCAGCACTCTGGATAGTACTCAGGGAAGCAAATATACCTGACAAGTAACTTTCTCTGTAGCACAGAGTATAAGTGCAGTGAGCTTAGAGGTAAAGGACATCTGATGCAGGCTTCAAAGCCACTTAAATGATAATGTTACAGAGGATTGTCTGAATACATATTTAATCACAATTTATGTTACCATTATGCTGCTGTTTAAAAAGCAACTGTCAGTATTGCTATCATGTGACCTTTTGTCTGTCAACTTTCACATTATTTGTTATTAACTACAAGTTTGATAATGTATTCCACAAAGCACATATCTGATGTTGCAAGGAACTGTGAGAGAGATGAATGTTTGACTTGAATGTACTTCTTGCTCTGGTCATTGCTACATATACCCATTCATTGCATTTAATTTACTTTCTGCTTTTTTCTATCATATGTTCATTTTCTAATGTCTTTTCTCTTTGCTCAGCAGGTCACAAACATGGTTCACTGCCTAAAGAAAACTGAAAATTTAGTTTAGGCTGTCTTACGGAGGTCAAATAAGCTTGGTGTTGTTGTGCTGCCCTCAATAACATGGATAGTGCTTACTTCAGAGAATGCACCTGACAGATGTCAAATTCTGCAGTATAAGGTGTAAATGAAGTGAAATGAGAGAAATAAGGCTCATGAAGCATTGTTTGAATCCTGTTTAGACATCACACTGTAATTATTCACAATATGTACTTATCTTTTTTGTTATTTTAATTTGATTTGCTCTCTGCTAGGCAACAAACACGGTTCACTACATAAGGAAAAAAAGTGAAAATTTTACTTTAGGCTACCTTAGGTTGCTCAAACACACCTGGCAGTGATACATTTTTCTCAACACTCTGGACAGTACTGAGAAATTCCACCTGTCACATACCCATTTTGTGGTGCAAGGTACACCTCATGTGAACTTGAAAAAAATAAGGCCCATGAAGCACAGTTTAAATCCTATTTAGAGATCACATTGCAATTATGCACAATATGTAGTTTTCTTTTTTATTTGTCATTTTAAGTTGCATTTGCTCTCCACTTGGCAGTGTGCAATTAGAGTTCACTACCTAAGGAAAAATGTGAACATTTCAGTTTATTTTAGGCTGCCATAGGTAGCACAAACAAGCCTGGCAACAGTGCACTTTCCTGAGCACTCTGGTCAGTACTGAGTGTAGAAATTCTAGCTAATATAGTAGTATCTCTGTAGCACAAGGGCTAAGTGCAGTGACACAGCTGATTAAAAGTTCAGATTCTGGCTATATGATACTTTTTACTAAGGGTTAAGAAGCCCATTTCTTACATTCTGATTGGGAGTGTAACACTAAAGAAAAATAATAATCTTAAACCTGTTTCTTGCAAGCAATTTATCAGTAATCCTTGTATAATTAAACTTTTCTATTTAGCATGTATCATTACTGTTTCACATATAACCTCAAGCTAATGTATGTCCAATTTCCTGGTCATGACAAAGATGGTATTTAATATAAAATTCACTTGCATATGTATGATAGGCACAATCATTAATTATAATCATCATAACACATCACATACCAAGCTGTGTTTAGGACAGTAAAATCTTGTGAAGTATGTATGTAACATAAGCTGACCTGTATTAATCAGCACATTCAGTTGCAGCCATCTGAATATATATTTACAAACAGAAACACTGACTTTTACACAGGAGTACAGTCTCAGAAATAAATAAACCCTCACACATACAGGCCTCTCTAAAAAGTATCTCCATTAATTCTGAAATTATCTTATGTCTAATTTCCATGCTGGAACAGTAGTTTTCATCTGGCAAAATCAGTTAGTAAAATAAGTTTTCATTTTTGCTTGCTTTATCCCATGGGTCCAGTTCCTTGCTGGTACAATAATATTTTAACCTTGTGTAAGCCCCAAAAATCATAATATATCACAGTTCATCCTCTTTCTCCTTCCAAACCTCAAGTATTTAAAGCCATGCCATTAAGCATTCCATTGTTGAACACTGGGACCTGTGTTAATAGGTTGAGTGTCACACATGGCAAAGCTCAATGTCATATTGCACATCTATATTAGTATGTAATACAAGTAGTGCCAATGTGTCCGCCAAATAATTCATTTGCTTTCAATTATGGAAATGCACTTGGCAAGGCTGTGCATCCTTCTGCAATACCAGTAACATGCAAGATCTGCATTGCATACTAATTAGACATATTTTGTTAGCTTACAAAACCCAAATGCAGAAAATATGAATAAATCTACAACTGGCCACAGGATAAAAATGTATTTGCAAAAAACAAATGAAACACTCTAGCACTTTGGCAAATAGCCTTCCAAGAGTAAAACAAATTAATCAAATACAAAACACTTTTTATAGTCACTTCCATTAACAATCAATTAGTCAATTAATCAATAAATATTTCCAATTAACTTTAGAATTTAAAACTTAAAGGCAACAATGTATTAAACTTTAAAATATAGATTCTTTATATAATAATTTGTCCTTTAAAGCTCACATTTCTCCAAACTGCATAGAAGTTTGTTCAAGAATACAGCCCTGTAGGGAAACTTTTGTTTCCATTACCATTCCTGTCTGTCTTGAATGTTTTGTATGTCTGTGCATGCTTCCTAACCTACCCTACCCACTTCACCCTGTCATTCCCAAACACTTTTCCCAACATTCTTCTCCTTCCCAAAAAATAAAAAAATATGCATCTGCCCCACAAAAAAAGTATGCCCCATGCAAAGCTCTCCACTTCACCTGTGTGTCATCTTGACACAACTAATTTGGTCCTATTGGCAATACATTATTCTGTTGTTGTCACTCATCACTGGTGTGATCGTTCTGAAAAGTAAAAAAAAATTGTCTGTGCAATTGTACATTTACATTGTGAAGAAGTAGATAGACATGGTGTGCTCTGTCTCTCTGTCTCTCTCTCTCTCTCTCTCTCTCTCTCTCTCTCTCTCTCTCTCTCTCTCTCTCAGGCCTCCTGCAAATTCTTATATTCTTTCTTCTGTGTCCTACCTTCTATTTGCCAAACCCTTTTTCACATGTTTAATCTGGTCAAAAATACATTCACAGACAACACACATTACCAGAAATGACACATGGAAAAGCCTTTACTTTATGTCCTTAGTATTTGCTCAGAGTTTGGCATAGAACAGCAAATATGACAGAGTGAATGCTGTTTGACATCTTATTGCAAAACCTCAGGATTTCAATGTAATCTACATTGATCTGGCTACTTTCACATAAATGTGCTTAAATCTACTGTGCTATGAAAATACATAGTAAAGGTAGACTAAAGGCAGTACTGTGGAACAGATGAAACAATTCTTAGGCTGCTGGATTTATTAAAGTAGATAATTACCCTGTCTGTAGCCTGTTTTTGTATAATATCAAGGGTTCGATTAAAGCTGTATGTAAATTTATAACTTCAAAACAGTGTAAGAAATTTCTCTGTGTGGAAGATTTTCAGTCCATATATTTCTAGTTAATCACTGGATATTAATCAGATCAAACAATAGTAGTAGAAGTAGCGAACGTAAACTCGTCAAGTCAAAAAGTAATAATAGAAAATATATAATTCTACAGCATTACTAAGTATTCAAAAGTAATCCAAGCAAGGCAGGCAGTCAAGTCAGATGTTAAAAAACATCCTGGAACCCATTATAGAACTAAAAAGGACTGAAGCACCTTCACTCAACCTCCCCAGTAGAAAAATGTTAAGTAATCCCACAGAGAATAACAAATGCAAAAATAGCTGCATCCTGACATACACTTTGGATTATCAGAGTATCAAAAATATTATTGAAGAAAACTGGGACATTGTCACAGGAAACCCTTTTCTGATTAACATCTTAGGTGAAGCCTCATCATTTGTTTATAGGAAGGCCAGGAATATTAGAAGTTTTGTTGAATTTAAACCTAGACCATGTGAGAAAAGCACTAAAAGATGTGAAACTAATTGTACATTTTGTATATTTATACAGCAAGGTGATAGTTTTATTGCCCTTATTTAAAGAAGATCATTAAAACCAGTGCAGGGGTGACTGTAACACTAAAAAAATAATTTACAGGGCACAGTGCAATGAATGTGATGCATTCTATGTGGGCAAGACTGTAAATAAACTCAAGCGAAGGATTTCATGTCATCTGTCAGAAATCCGCTCTGGATGTAAAAATAATGCACTAGCCAAACACCTTTCTCTTCATAAAAGACACACAGGTTTTAAGTTCCAGATCCTGGATCACATAGACATGGGTGATCTTGAAGGAGACATCCCGAATATTCTGGAGAAACAGGAACTCATGTGGCAATTAAAGCTGAACTCTTTTAGAAAGCCTAGACTAAACTACTACTGTTCAATTAAAAGTGCACTGGAACTTAGAAAATTGCCACATTGTTTACATGATTAATTGTTATTTTATTTTTTTCTACAAATTGGTTTTAAATACCATTTTAAATCATTTGAAATTTAAGTGTATATTTTGTTTCCATCATCATACATATATATTTTATTTTTTTCTTGTTCTCTTTTTTCCACTTTATTCAAAATTATGGTAATAACAATACTAACTAATTATACAATTATATGGGTTTTTAGGGCTCTTGTACACAGACCTGAAGAAGTCTAGAAGGATGAAAGCGATCTTTGTTAACAATAGGTTATGAAAATAGAAACTGATTTTTACATGCAAAATGTATATGTGTATATTTATATATAATTTTTGATCGCAAAATGAACTAAGGTTGATATATTTCCAGCCATGTAGTATATTGCCTTGTATAAAATCACAGACTTAATAATTTGGTTAAATAAGATGTACCATTAAAGTACATTAGGGCTATATATTATTATGACAGCTACTAGGTAGGGCAGGACCAGCTCGAATGTCACACTGATGGGGGAAGGGATGTGAATTTAACATGTGTACCAATAATACTTTGTTTTACAGCACAATAAACCACTCCCATGCCTGATAAAAAGTATATATATATTTAGAAAGCTTGTGAGGAAATTATTACTCTATTTTTGTTTTACTTGGATCGCTTGTCTGTGTATTTAATAAATGATTTTCGACTGGAAACAGACTGCCTGCCTTGCTTGGATTACTTTCGAATACTTAGTAATGCTGTAGAATTATATATTTTCTATTATTTCTTTTTGACTTGACGAGTTTACGTTCGCTACTTCTACTACTATTGTCTGATCTGATTAATATCCAGTGATTAACTAGAAATATATGGACTGAAAATCTTCCACACATAGAAGTTTCTTACACTGTTTTGTTTTTAGACCCACTACACTTTAATGGGTTGTTTTGAGACTTTGGGGATACCACGGAGATTACTTGTTAAATTTATAACTTCATGACATTTCATATTCCTATTATATATTTAACAGCAGATGTCCGTATTTCTCTCCATATAAAACATTTCCTTAACATAACATTGGAATAGTGCAGCAAGGCATAATTTTCAAGAACATTGTAACCCCAACAGACTTATTAAGTAAACCTTATTCTGGCTAGGTTTTTATGTTTATTGCACTCTGCTACCTTTTATTTGTACCTATAGTTGGCACTTTAATGTACAGAGCATGACAGATTAATGATGATTTAATAAGTAAGACAAAGAAACATACAGATGTTCCAATATATCCCACAAAAATATTGTTGCTATTCCTGTCTGCATCGGTCTCTATCTCTGTCTGTTACCTCTTCTGCTTCAGTAAGTTGTTGCTGTGCTTCACTTGTGTTATTTCAATGCTGTGAAATAGTAATTCCTTTGTGGTGTGATGAGCTAATGCTGATATGTGTAGAAATTATTTTTGAAAAATGTCATGGGTTCTAATTTAGCCATTAGCTAAGTGTTAATGACTGTTTTGGTACACTATTTTATGTGTACCTGTTGGCTACATATTTTTGTGAGACACCATCATCCTTCTTTTATCATAGTCTACACTGTCCCTGCCTCCCTGTTAATGTATCATCTCCCTTCTATACCATTAATCTTTCACCTCTGCATTTGCTCAATGTCTGGCACCAGAAAACAAATGCAGCTAAGCCTAAATGGATGTAAACAACTTATGGCAATATCTTTTAATTTTATTGATTTCATCTGCATTGTTCTGTCACACTTCACACCACTGTGCTAAGCTATGTATCGTTAGTTTAATGTACTCTTCAACAGATGAAGAGTTGGATGTACAGTGGTCAGTAGGGTAATGAAAATAAATACATGCGTTCATGTTTGCTGAAATCTGATGTTAAACAGTCACTATTAGAATTATGACTTCCTACATGGTGCGCTTAGATAATATGCAGGTATGAACAGTTTTCTTGGCTTGCTGTAAATGTTTGAATACAGATGAATGAAAATATCTTTCTGGATGTGTTGTCTGACTCCTGTGGATGTAAATTTTGGTTACAGATTTACTTAACACATCATTATCCTGCTGCTATATTAATGTGTCTGCTGCCTATTGAGAAGCCTGTCTTGTACAAACCTTTGTGTGAAAGTCAGCACAGAACAACATAGGCTACTGCTAATTCCCATTCCAGGTTGAACACTACAAAATATGATCACACATGCACTAATACTTTGCCGTCAGCTTAGCAGAGATGCATTCAAAGACTTGTTGTTTTATGTTGCACATTTGTATGTCTATTACTTTTATCAGCAGATGATCTTGATTTCAGAATGATGTTGACTCAATTAATTCAGTCTTTTAATGTAGGTATGCTCTACAGTGTTTACACTTGCAACTATGTAACATGCTTGGTTAACGTATTCTCATATAATCCAGGAGTTCTGGAGCGTATCTCCGTGAACCTCCGCTGAAAATAGGATCTGTCCTAGTTGGAATTTCCCCGTCAACAAATGTTAAATAAATGAATAAATCCATTACTGTCATTTTGCAGTGCACTGTCCTATATATGACTTGCATGTTTGTCTTGCCAATGTATATAGTACAAGTATGAGACAATACAAGTGTGTAATTATCACGTCATGAAGTTGTAGGAATGCTTGATTGATAATCCACTTGTGTACAACAGTCAATGTGTATGTCATCCCATAATGTGGAACATGTCAATGTCCCTCACAGTAATGCAATGTACATTAAGAACAGTATCTACATTGCAGTAGAGAGGTATGTCATTATATGTGACAGTTATAGTGATGGTACATTGTACTGTACAAACACATGCATTTGTTGTACAATCTGTGATGCATAGTACCATCTCTTCCAAACATTCATTTAAAAAGTTCAAATGTCCTATTTTAGAGTGCTAATGTCAGTGTTCTCCTGTGGCACTTGCAACTTGTGCAGTGCTCTCTAGAGTCTGTAAGTAGATAGGTAGGAGGTTCAAGGCCCAACATGGGAAACTTGTGTGTTTGTGTATGTAAGCATGTGTGTAACAATTGGTGCTATGTTCACTTCCCCTCAGAAGAAAGCATTTAACTATTCACACAGCTCCCTTATCCCACTTTTTACTGAAACATCCTCTATGAAACACACTGATGAGTTCATCCTGACAAAAGTACACTCTTTACCCTTAACAGTTAAACTTCTATTGTGGCACTTACTACTAATCTAATGTTGTATAGATTGTGTAGCTAGATAAGTAAGAAGGTTGATGCCCAATATAGAAGACTTGGATGTGTATCAGACTGTGTGTAACACTTAGTTTTGTATCCACTTCCCCTTATAACAATGCGTTTAACTATTCACACAGCTCTCATTTCCCACTTTTGGATTAAACATCCTCTATGAAACACACTGATGAGGTCATCCTGACAAAAGTGCACTCTCTACCCTTAAGAGTCAAACTTCTATAACTAATGCAGTGCTGTCTAGATTGTGTAACTAGATTGGTAGGAGGTTCAATGTCCAACATGGAAAATGTGGCTGCGTGCATCTGAGACTGTAAAAGTTGGTGTTGTAGCTACTTCTCTTAAGAAGAATGTATTTAACTGTTCTCACAGCTCTTTTATCCCACGTTTTGATGAAATATCCTTTATGAAACACACCGATGAAGTCATCCTGACAAAAGTGCACTCTCTACCCTTAAGAGTCATAGTTCTCCTATGGTGCTTGTGACTCATACAGTGCTCTCTTGATTGTGCAACTAGATTGGTAGGAGGTTTAATGCTTAGGTTTAACATAGGAAATTTGTTGCTGTATCCATGTTCCTTGAGAGAAATGCATTTAAATTTGCACACCACAGCTCCCTTACACCAGGTTTACTGAAACATCTTCTATGAAACACACTGATAAGGTCATTCTGACAAAAGTTTATTCTCTAGCCTTAAGAGCCACATCTTCTGTGGTACTTGCAAATAATACTGTTTTCTGCATCTAAGTAGATAGGTAGGTAGTTCATTCCTCACTATGGGGAATTTGTGCATGAGTGGGGGCGTTTACAGTTAGGTGAGCACGTGTTCAGTCAACCTCTACAAGTCTCACTGGAAATGAATTTAGGATTGCTTTACTCACATTTGCAGTGGCAACTTTTGCAATACCAGATGGTTGTAAAACTCATTTACCAGACACATCTTCTTGTCAATACACTGCTGACGGCATACCTTCTTAGATGTTGTATGTCTCACTTGCACTCAATATTTTCCTGTGGTGCTGGCTGCTGAAAATGTGCTGTATAGATGGTGTAAGTGGATAGATAATTGACTCGAGTCTATCACTGCTTAAACAGTGTGACTGTCATATACCATTGACCCACCTCACAACCATGTTTATGTATAGTTCTAATTAAGAGATGGATTTACAATGGCACTTTGTAACCTAGCAAATCCTAGCATCCACAGGGAAAATAACTTTTTGGACACACAGTGGTTACCTAATATTACCATACCTGCAATATTTTACATTTGGAGTGTGAAATCTCCTATGTTGCATGCCTTTGATACTGTGCTTTGTACATTGTGTGACTATATATGTAGGATGTTTGAGGCCAGCTGTGAGTGTGTCTTTCACCCTCATACTGTCATATTACCCTTCAGATACATATACAATGTAGTTGTACAGTGATACTGTGCCCTTCAAACACTTTTTAGCATAATCATCTGGCTAATAAACAGTGTTGATGTTGTCCATTTAACGGTGCACTGCCGCAGTTGTACCTGAACATGTTATGTGGTACTTGCAATTCAAACACCAATCTTTAGCTTGTGATCTTGGATAGGTAGTTCAAATCCAACCATCACTTTTCAGACTATGCTGTGTTATTTTTATTGTGACTGTCCAAATTACTAACACTGTTATCAAACACATTTGCTGTGTACACTTATAGGAGTTGATCCCTCTTAAATAAAGCTATGATAAGTTGTCACACAGCAATGATTTATTCAGGTAATAATGACATGTGATTATATTTTCCTTACATAACATAGGACATGAGGAATGAGATTATATGCTGCCTGTTGTTGACTTAGTACAGCAATTATAGGCACACAGATCCCTTTCAACAATAAGATGATGTAATATCTTCATATAGTGGCATATCTCACAATAGCAGTGACACTTCTACCATGAGGCATTCATCATATACAATATCATGTATTTTCTGTTGTCAAATGCTCATGTGTTCAACATTCAGTGCCTATTATTGGGCTTTATACTGTAACGCATGAATGGCATCCACCACAGTTATAATGTGTACATTTACAGTGGCAGAGGCCTGTGCCATCACTTTTATCTAGAGATTGTTTACCATACCTACATCTGATGTAATAAGTCAGCATAGGTGGAGTGTCATAATAGTGTTAAGACTTCCACTGTGGTGCTTGTGGTTGATACACATCATTGGTCGGTAGAGTCACATAGCTTGTTGTTCAATTCCTGACAGGGGCAACATTGTATGAATGTACTAATGTTATATAACAAGTGTTGTATCGAGTTATTGTTGTCCATTTTTTGTTGGACAATGATACATCAGCACAGATTGGGACTGCATGGTACTAAAATGGTAATTCAAAGCATGTTATGCTGTGAGTGCTCCTGTGACATGTGCATTGAGTACTGGCTTGTATATCATACCTACACAGACTGTAGTTCAGTTCTGGGACAGTGTGTGTGTCGTCCACTAAGGAAACAGCTTCCTTGCTAAAGAAGCATATATATTGTAATGCTCACTGTTATGTTGACAGTAATATGTGTAGCTCCTTTTCAGCAGTCTGACTAAATCTCTATTGTTCATATTATATTCATAACTCCTGTCTTACTGCACATATTCCATTCAGTTACTTGTGATAGCCTCCACTCTTATCTGATCTGGCACATGCAGTCAATACAGAAGTCTGGAGAGAGCCTTGTGTAATGAGCAAGGATTTAAATCTGGTAACATTTGTCTGTCATATAATAGTGGCTTACATACAGACAATAGTTATGGCACATTCACCTTTTTCAGGCCTTGTCCTACAAGATAGGTCATCCATACACCTTTTATATGAGGAAAGTGCTGTAAGCACTTCAAGGATGTTCTTCATCACATGATCAATATGCTTTTTTCTGTGGCGACCATGATTGTTATGCATCTGTCTGATATCTGTCCTGATGTGTTTGAAAATGACATAGGTTCTTAGATGTGTACTAAGCTAATGGCCCTGGAGCCTTTACAAGCCTAGTCCATAGGATTACCCTGGATCGTAACACCCAACCTTAGTTCCTAGTGCCTCTGTCGAATAGAGCCACTGGAGTGATCCCCAGGGTGAATTTTCTATTTCCTATCCACTCATCAAGATTTCTTTTGAAGAGGGCCAGTGAGGTGCTCTGCTTGACATGTATGGGAAGTCTATTCCATGCACGATGCAAACATTTATTATGTCATTCATTGCTCAAATGCATTACCTGTTCACAAGATACTTATGATTGTATTGCATGTCTTCATTCGGACATGTCTTTATTACTGCAAGACTGTTTTTGTCACATTATATTTCTTACTGTATGGCATGCTGCCAGACCATTAGAAACTGTGATTAGTCCTCTATTACAGCACTTTCTATTGTGCTGTTCCTGTTGAACTGCTGTTATGTTACTGTTCCCTGCAATTTCATTGAGCATGCCCAGTATTAAGATGTTGAAGATGCTTGCAAATCACCAGTGGAAAAACTGGACTCATGACATGTTATCCAATCTGTATTGTCATTTGTCATTTATGTACATTGTGTGTTATTAGATTACTATTTAACATTAGAATAACTACACAACACTTTTGTGTCTATTACATGCTCATAGGTGATGAACCCCTTTCCTATAGTTGCCATTGACATTTCTTTGTAAAGACATGTCCATTTCTGATGGACCTGACATTACAGCTGTAAGGTCCTTTTGTTCTTATGTATACATGCTGATGTAGGGAATACAGCAGTGGCGTCAGTTTGCAAACATAAATTCCCTGTATATACATTTCATATGCAATAACTGCAGTCTATGCATTCATCCTATAATGTATCTTCTGTCCTTGTTAACTCTCATCTCATCTCAACATTTAATTAACATGTAGAACACATTTTCACTCCGCTTTGTTACACTGCAGCTTTATATCCCTATCACATCCTTTATTAGTATGTCCATTTTTATTTATGAGCAGAACTGGTGGATTGTCACTGACATTATCACTACATCAGTATTGCAGGGTTTACATCAGAAATGGTTCTTATACACTTTATCACATTTGTTTGTGGTATACGAGTGCACTTTAAACATTTCCCTTCAACATTAATGATGCAGTATAACACAATTTGTGTACAATTCCCCTGTTTCACTTCCCCTCTTTCTTTATTTTTCCCTGTTCTTGCCTTTAAAATGCCTGGACTACAGCACATGCTCGTATATGGGTATTGTCTATATGCCTGCTGTTTTGTTTGCATTCTGTGCTTCTGCTGACAAGCACCTTTCCATGGCTGTGAACACTATTGCTGAACGCAAAAAGGTGCTTGCAAATGTGTAGGCACAATGCACAGCATGCATATCCAATTAGCAATGCTGGTCATGAGTATGCTTAGCAAGAAGCCCACACGATTGTTAATGAATCCCAGGGAGCATCTTTTCTCAGATTAGCCAAAGCACATCCGTTATGGAAATCAGGCCAGAAACAGATGAAAATCAAGCAGTGACAGAAAGTTCCAAAAAGCAAAAGAAAGAATATAAAGACCAGTAGCTAAAGAAAAGGAGAGAGAACTCCTGCTGATTAAGATATGGCATGAATACTTAAGGAGAGGTGAATTTAAATGGGCTAATACCAGCAGCGCAGTCCACAGTCCACATACACATTGGTTTACAAAGTCTATAGAAAAAATAGGAAATAAGACAAATGCAGGCTGTGTGACACAGAACTGGCAACAGTTGCACATCTGGTTGCTGGCTACTACATACTCATGGCTGAGGGTCTGTATACCAAAAGACATACCAATTTGGTAAGCCTGTTTCATTGGGGATTGTGGAAACACTGCAACACACAAGTAGCAACACAGTATTGAAAAAGGAACCACATAGCATTACTGAAAATGAAAAAGTTCTGATCACATGGGATCGTTCAATCCCTACAGTTAAGAAAGTAGAAGCAAGAACCCAGATGTAGTAGTCAAAGAAAAAACAAGGCAAAATCTTCATTAATCTTTTAAACAGCCAGATGCAGTGATTATAGTGTCCCAGTCATAAAATAATTGGATTTGCAAGCAGAAACTAAAGCAATAAGAGAAAAGTACACCCAGGTAGTAGTACTAGAGGGCAACAGGACTAACAAAAAAAAAAAGGATTTTCAAGCATTGCTGAGAAAAGCAAACATCAGAGTCTTTAGCAATGCCATTTCCGTGAATATTAACTGTACACTGACTCAAGAATAGGTTCCATTCATGTCATGGTATTAGAAACCTAAAATGTTTGTAGAACTTAAAAAATAGGCATTGTCTTCAAGATGCATCCATATGAGACAGTTAAGTTCAACGTGATAGAGTATTAATGTCCTTTGATCCTACGATTTTAAAGAGATGTCTCATCTGCCTCATTGTTTTTGCCTTTATACAATGTGCATGTCCCATAAATGAAAACCTGCTGTTGATAATTCCAAGGTCCTTCACACTTCAGAAAAAGTATCGTTTAGGTTCATTCTGAGTCTCCATGATAAGTTAGCAAAAGTCATAATGTAACTCTTATTGCATTGAAGATTAATCCTACATCCTTCGTGCAAGAGAAGACAGAGGACAAGTAGGTAATCAGTGCTTCCATATCCTTTGGTATGGTAAGCACCTAGTCTTACATTAAATCTGCATATTTCACAACCCAGCAGGTTGAAGTTTGAAAAAAAGAGACCACATAATTAAACAGGACTGAGAACATATTCTTGAGGTCCTCCAGAAGTAAGGTGTTCCCATGAAGAACTGACACCATATGGACTGGTTGTTTTGTAATAAAAGTCTGTTTATGATAATTTTTGTGGAAATGTGTTGAAAGCTTTCGACAGATATAAGTTTATCACAAAGCCAGTTATACCTAAAACATGAACCTTTCTATGTCATAAAACTCTATTATATAAATCAGAGTGGAATGTCTACCAGCAACTCCATGTTGAATAAGGGCTAGATAAAGTAAGCTTTTCTTGAGGTATCCAAATAAATAGGACTCAGAATATATTCAGAGTATGGAACTTGTACTGATAAGTCTATAGGTAACTATACTATTCCTACTTCAAGTTCCACCCTTATAAATAGTCACCACAGTAGACTGGTTCGGGTTATCCACAACAAATCTCTTATTTAAAAAGCAATTAAACAGAGTAACTAGAGGTCCAATCATGCAGTCTTTGATGAAGCAAATAAAAAAAAAAAACTTTGAACCTTAGTTGGACCCATGGAACTTGATTTCCTAGGTCTTTGTTATTGCTTTCTCTACTAAATCAGGTTCCTATTGCCTGATCAAACATTTAGGTCAGCGAATACCTAAACGTTGATCTGGTAATAGCGAAAGCAAAAAACTGCAAACAGCCGATTTAATGCAGGGAAAGAATTCCCTTGGCCGTTATGCGGATTTTGCCCCTTTCCCTGCTGTAGAGCGATCTCGGAGTTGGCATATTTAGTTAGGGGGTGTGGGGAGCGGAGGCAAAGCCCACCACTTCATTTTGATTTAAATTTTTTTTTTGGCAGCAGAGGGAATTCATTCCCTATGTTAAATCGGCCATTCACGGTTTTAATTTTTTGAGATTACCAGGTCGACGTTTAGGTACTCGCTAACCTAAATGTTCGATCGGGTAATATAGATGAACTAAATCAGGGCTGTATGTAAACAGGTAGGTAGATAGGAAGGTAGGAATACAAGTAGTAGATATGCATTCAAAGCTCAGACACTCCATAAATTGATGATTTTCAATATATACTGGAAAACAGTCATGAAAATGGAAATCTCAGTTGAGAATGTAGATAGTTTGTTATGATATAGTATGAGCCTAATTTTACATGTCCTTTTTGTTAAAGACAGTCCTAACTCTCTAATAGGTTACTACTAAGTTAACGATGTTTGCAGTTATTTTTAGCCTAGCCAATCACCACGTGAGAGTAAAACGCAGCACCTTGTGTCTGTAAGGTAGATACCTTAACCATTATGCTAACCTCCCAAAAGGACTACATCACCTCAGATGGGACTCAAACCCATACTTCATTTATCCCCTGTAGCAATTCTTTCATTATTGTCACCGCATCCGTATTTGCATACAGTCCTGTTGATTACCTCAAGTCTTTTGCATAAATCATCTTTTACTCTTTTTACTGTATATCATATTACTGAGATGAGTAAGCTTATAAAGAAGGCATATAATTATAGTAAATCCAGAGTAAATTGCTTGTCTGCTGAATCTTGACAGGCATTTTGAAAAGCGTGTCATAAATATATTTTTTGTTTCCTATGGCTATTTCTCTGAGTTGTGAAAAGCTTCAGTAATACTGTTTCCAAAATATACCGAGACCACACTTGAAGTATACTAAACATTTTTCTACCCACCCTGAACAAACTTCTGGAAACTGTAGCATCCAACCAGCTGTAGGGTTACATTTCATCACATGACCTGTTACACACTGAGGAACAAGAGTTCTGGAATGATCCTGCTGCCATTCTTACCATCCTTTTTAGAACCAGCCGCATCTTCAAGTATCCACCGTGGAAACGTTGCTGTGATATTTTTCAACCAGTGAAAGATTTTTTTAATCTGTCTCCTTGTTTTGACTAAAATGATGTAACTTTGGATTAAATCTTTCTGCCACTAACTAGAGAAAATGTTACAAGTCTAAATGTATTTATTTGTATTTGCTGACACAGAAGTAAAGAACTGATTTTACTTGACCACTTTTAGGCTCAGTTAGAGAACTGGGCAACCATTTCACCTTAGATTCCTCCCCATTTAGAGGAGATACTGGAGGCTGTCTCCTTTGGTACCAACATTTTACTTTAGCATTTTACTCATCCTGGACATCTCTAATATCAGGGCATATGTTTATGAAGATGATCCTGTGATCTTTTGCACCAATCACTCCCCATCAGCCACTACCTTTATTCATAACTATAACCTATTACATTTTTTCTACAAAAGAACTATATATCACTGCCAGTAAAACCAAAAGCATGCTTTTTGGGCTCATGCCAAAATAAGCAATTCTCCCTGAGAGAAAAGTCCTCTCACTACATTTTATAATACACAGATACCACATCCTGCACAAAATTCAGATAAAAGTGTCACTCATATTTGGCGTAGAATAAAAAAGATGTTTCTATCACTTTCAGAATCTCACTTTTTCTTGACAAATACAGCTATAACCACAAAGGGTAATTTTTTTCTCTTCTCTCTTCCATGTTTATTGAATATCCTCTCCCTATTTTCACAGCTACCCAAGCAATACAAAACATAGAAACAAAATTAGCAGGTTCACCTTTGTAGCCTAAAACATATACCCCACTACCATAGTCTGTGACTTCCTATCTGTCACAAAGCCACTCTATTTACATACAAGATCGATTAGCTAGGCAGGTAGGGTTCTGGTTCATAGTGTGAACACAGGTGGCAAATGTAGGTTTGAATCTCGGTTGTTCCTGCTTGTCTGCAGTAATCCTTATGTATACACAGTACAGAGAGTGAAACATCAATACCTGAATATGCAAAATGTGATATTATATGCAATGTTAGCTACTATGTAATGATCTGAGGAGTGTTTGGCAACGTGGCTAACATCTTCACCTCATAGAGGCAACGTACAAGATTTGATTCTAACCTCAGCTTATTAGCTAGGCTTAAAGTGGTCCTTCAGCAGCTAACCTAATATTCATCTATGAGCATATGCTCAAATAGTAGCTTCATTATAGGGACAAAACCTTTATTAGCTCAG
This sequence comes from Protopterus annectens, assembly GCF_019279795.1. Taxonomy (NCBI): domain Eukaryota; kingdom Metazoa; phylum Chordata; order Ceratodontiformes; family Protopteridae; genus Protopterus; species Protopterus annectens. The sequence goes on along the minus strand of NC_056728.1, from coordinate 1,139,213,843 downwards.
TCATTTTGTTTCATATTGCACAATGGCTACCTGCAAATATTTGTTTATTTATCCATTTATCTATTTGTCAACCAGATAGGTGGACTGGTCTGAAGACTCTTTTAGTCATGACTTGGACCCATTAAGGAGCAAGTACAGTAAATGAATAAGTTCATTAGGAAATTATAAAGATAAATAAACAAAAATGTACAAGTAATGCTTTTATATATATATATATATATATATATATATATATATATATATATATATATATATAAGTATATTACAAACAAGAATGAAAACATTTAGCAAAGTGTATAGAAAAGATATACTGCACAGTGCAATGAAGGGCATAGTAAGCACTTAAATTGTACTTCTAATGCTATGAGATTTTTGTTATACTTAGTTTACTCTGAATTTCTAGGTATACTCCTGATGTTAAAGATGCAACCAATAAAGACTGTAATGTACAGTCTGATTTTTTAGTTTCATAATTTCTTCTTTTTTTCTCTTTAACCATACCCGCAAATAACACAGTAGATATTGTACAACAATCAACATACAACTGCAAGACATTTAGTAGAACCAAATGTTATGTACATTTTTAGAAAAGCAGCTAATTGTTTTCATTGTGATTTCATTAGTACTTCATTAAAGGTACTAATTTTCAATACAAGGTGTTCCACCTGCAAAAGACTTTGTTGAAAACCTTGTCTTCTAGGAAGTACTTCTGCTACTTATGCATTTAGCATGAAAATATAGTAGTCTATACATTAATTTATGTAGTGAGGCATTGTGGGTCAGTCTTTTATGACATTATAGCAGGAGTTTTTAACTTGAAGGAAAAATGTAATGGGAGACATTCTTATCAAAATAAAATGCAAAATCAGCTCACTTTTTGCACCTAAACTGTGTAATTTGTTGGTGCATATAGTAAAGAAATTATGTTCAACTCCAAAGGTTTGTTACTTACACTGGCTTCACAACATTACTAATATACTTTAACACTGTTTAAATAGTGGGGTTATGAAAATTATGACAACTTTTTTTAAAAGTTGTTGGTACCAGTTTTCACAGATGTTCATGTAAGCAGATGACTTGAACAATAAAGGCACTTAAAGACTGTTCTATACAAAGCAGGTCCTATGCATATAACTGGCAAGTGCAACACTGTTTGTTATTTTACAAACTTTACTATTAACAGATTATTGCAGAGTCATTTGTTATTTGTCTTATTGATCAGTTTCTCTGACGTATTTGCATTCCAGGATGTGGTGCTCTTTGATTTTAATCTAAAACTTCTTTAAGGTTTATCGGTAATGAATTTTGTCAAGATGTTGGGGCAGCAGGCAAGTCCAGTGTTAGAGAATGCTTGTTTGCCTGTAGCTATACCAAATGATGTTCTAGTTAGATTTAGTGTATTTTTGTTGTTCGATGTTAATGAGTAAGAATGGATTCTCATAGACAGTTCTGTAGCTAACCAGTTTGACATTTGCAGAAGTAGGCAATAGTGCAATCTGTAGTCAATCGGATACAGAAACCTGCAAATATTATTTTCTGATGTCTGAAGCAGGTTCATAGTTTGAGATTATAGGTTAGGACTAGGCTATGTACCCTCGTGGGCCATTTTAAGCTTACCAAAATTTCCCATCCTAAAGGTAAGGATCAAACCCTGCATCTTGTTCTTATGAGGTAAGCACCTTAATCATTATACCAACTACCCAGTTTAAGAGCAATGACTAAAACTACATATTCCCGATTTGTTAAGATGACAAAATGATAGAGATTTCATTGCATCTGGGGATATCATGTTTGAAATATTGCTGTTACTGCATTTAATTTGAATAAGGACTTTGAAACTGTTGTTTCTGTATGTGCTTTAAATGAGACAGTAGTCTCCACAAGCAGGCCAAGATATCTATGTTTCGTAAGCTTAATGAGTTCTTGTCTAAAGTGTCCTTAAAGAGAACTGAAATCGGTTTGCTTTCATGCAGTTCTGACCAGCATGACTGCTGTCTTGTTAACATTTACCGTTACGATTTTTTAGCTATCCAGCATCAAGCTGGATTAAAATCAGCTTGCAGTTTATCTCTTATAGATTTCCCTTTATAACAAGATATCTTCTGAAAAGAAGGTTAAGTTTAATCAATTTACAGTTGTGTTCCTGAGGTGCTTCTTACTGGTTTTGTTTTGTGTAACTATTTCCTTTTTTATACATAATATAGAACAGTTTTGTACTCTGTAGATTTATTTACTTTTGTTTATTAATTTATATAGAGCAACTGAACATAATGGAGTATAGTTAGAAAAGTAAGCAAATAAATATTCATGAACAGTAACAAATAAAGCACAGAGGTATAGCTAGAAAAATAGTCAGTGAATATTAAAAGTAGAGAAACAGTCAAGCAGCTAGGCAAAACATTGTTAGTTAAACAATCCACAAACTGATTTTTAAGGTGCTATCACAGAGGCATTCTTAAAGGAGCTGGTAAGTCAACTGGTAATTCCCATGAACACTGATATTTAGGTTAAATGAGGAATGTACTGAAATAAAATATCAATAAGTAATTATATCTCAGCTGAGAATAATGTAACATATCAATAACTTAGACCTAAATTCAAAATAATAAAATACTAGGTTAAGCAGTACAGCAAGCAGTACAGGGCTGCTAGACCTACAATTTAGTTTAACTTTCTTATATAAACAAAGTACACTTCCTGTATTGGCAACAGAGAGAACAATTCTAGAAAAACGTCTTACTCATGGAATAGCATATGCTGTACTGAGCGGTTGTTGTACTACGTCCAGTTCTATAAATGCCTCAGTTATTCCTCATGTAATTTAGTCTAATGAGATGTTACAAGTGTGTATGCACAAATTTATAATCCTGCTTTTGTTCGCTGTACTACAAGACTCTGAAAGGATTCACCAGCATAAAGAGCAATGCATAATTTGAATGTAATGGTGTATCCCACTGATGTTAAAGGGAGGCTCTGAGACAGAGAAGGAGCTCTTTCTTTATGTTGACAGTATAACTGTCAGCATTACATGTGGAAAGCCCATATACAGACAGTAATAATGCTGGCATGCAGTGGGAGCAGGACATGGCTGCTGTACTGTTTCACCACCCTTGGAAATCAGTGCACACTGATAGTGTTCTCATAGTCTTCTCATTCATACACATATAATGACTATATGACTATAACTGTAATGCACACCTCGATTGACTATGTGCCATAACAGCAAACATTAAGAGTATGCTGCCTTTGTGTCTGTACCTGTCCTGCTACATGCATGACAGAGTTTTCTCTATCATGTCTGCAATAACATGGTACAACATACTGGTGGTGCTATGGAGTGAAGCATGTTCAGATGTTACTTGGGGCCACACAATGAGATTAGGCCACTTTGGACCATGTCACACATAGGAGATGAGCTTCATTAGTGTAGAACGTTGATGAATCCTCTTACCTGTCCATGGAATACCATGCCATATATGGTGCATTAATTTTGGTATGGCATTACATGTTTGTTAGGCATACTGTGCCTAAGTATGAAATTATTCTGAGAGGAGGAATTAAGTAATAAGCTTGTGATGGTATTGCAAGATGGTGGAGTCACTATGCAATTCTACCCCAGACCGTTAGGAAATATAGTCCTGATATACTCCAAGGACAGATGTATTCAGATAATTATGAAAGAATAAGGAACTATAAATATAGCTAGAAACGTAGGAACAACTAATATAATAATACACAGCAGCAGATATAAAGTAAATATAAGCAGTAAAACACTGAATGTACTGTAGTCCATTGCTAAGTTGTGCTTTGTTCTTGGACTGGATGTTTCATTTCACATTATCATAGTGTGTCTGAAAGTAATTACACAGAGATAACTGGACAGGCATGTTTATAATTATAATAATAATGTATTAACTGTTGTATTCTAACTTGTTTTATCACTTCCATGTGGTTACATCATTCTAAAGGAGACTGCAGTAAATCCCGAGCTCTGTCACTAGGTGGCAGTAAAATACCAGAAATTAAAGATCCAAACATCTTCCTGCACTATTATTCACTGTTGAAACATCTGTTGAAAAGGACAATATCGTGCTAAATAGTTTACGCATATAGGAGTGTTTAGGTATTTTGACACATACACATTCTGTCTGATCATTCTAATGTCCTATCCATTGCACAGTCTACTTGTTCCTCCTTCCATCCCTGGATTTCTCCAAGTGAACACGGGCCAGTGTAGATCTTAAAGGCGTCCTAAAGGATGGTGGTGGCAAATGCTCCTGCTTGCTGAGGGGCGTTATAATGACCTACCCTTATTTCCCTGCCACCATTCCTGCATTCATTGGCAACATCTAGCAGCTACTCCCCCACTGTGGAGCACACCTCCCCTCAGGAAACATTTGACAAATGCCCTCTACCTCTCCCGGATGGGCACATCCATCCCTCCCTGCCAACACCTCAGGTGTATGAGCTGCTAATTGAACCCAGGTTACCTGAGCTGTAGTTAGGATTTTATCTCTCTTTGCTACAGCACTTGCAGAAGCCACCTTCGTGTTGTGCACATACAGCCTCTAAGATGTAAATGCACATCAACTAGCAGAAAATGTGCCAAAATGTGGTAGCAGAACCAACATATTGTAATTAGTCAAGAGAGAGTTTACAAAAAATGTTTCCTACAACATAATTGAGAATATATGAGAGTAACCAGGGTGAAAGTGATGTACTCTTTATCAATTTCAAGATCACTAGGAAGCTATAGCCTGTGCTGACATTCACTGGGCATGTTGTAAAAAAAGAAAAATGCTGCTGGACAGTATGGCAGCCCATCACAAAATGCACATGTGCATTCAGGCAGTTTGTGATGATAAATTCTTATTCTATTGCTCATTTTATATAATATGCTGGTAAACTTAATGCTGATAATTTTTTAGCTGCTCCTCATCGCCAGGACTATCCTGTCTGATTTCCTACCAGCACCATAGCCTGCTCTACTTTTGAACTTTTTTTTATTCCACCTGAGCTGTACAAGAGGTATATCCTTTGCCCCCTGTATACTGTTAATGTTATATCCTGATCAATACAGGCAAAAATAAGGCTAACAAATATACAGCAATATATGCAGAATATTAACTATTATTAAGGAAATTCATGCAGAAAAGATATCTGCAAAAAACATCCACACAATAGAAACAGTAAATACATAAGTAATTTTTTTTCATTTTCCTATCAAATTAAAATGCAATAATAAATGGAAGAAATCTATGCAGGTGCACAAAAAAAAATACAAAGCATAGTATACTTTTTTGTGTAACATTTAATAAGCATTGCAGCAAACACATTACAACCACTTACATTGACAAAGTTGTGGTTTCATAAGGCTATTAAACTACTCGTACCATTCCAACATTAAATACCAACAACAATCAATTATAGATTTAAACTGCATACGTTAAATATACATCCCGAGGTGGGTTAGCCATGTCATCGTCTCACACTGTGTAACTGTAAGATTCACTTTGAGGAATGCATCATAATAAATAACCAACACCTCATAATAACTTCTGGATGCTATTTTATAAAACTATCACCAGGATTCAAAGAAAGAAAAAAAAAACATGATAAAATGTTTATAAATATATAGAATTCCCTACTGATTTAGTAATCAGGTGCACAAGTACCCATGCAGCTACCACTTATGGACAATAGATGGTGCCAAACATAAAGCAAACTACCTGTGGTCAATGTAGTAAAAGCACAATTAGTATTAATACTGAGGGATAAGCCACATTGACTGTGATACTGTCTCAACTACCACTCACCTTTTTATCAATAGTTTTACTTTTTAGATGTTTGTATTCTGCATTTGTTCCTCTGTTAGCTCACATCAATGGTAAATGTTTTGTAACATGGATTTTGAATCCTCCAGATGTTTTACCAATATAATATAGTCCAAAATGTATGTGGCTAAATAGTTAACATTTATGAACCTGGAGTTCAAAAATGTTAAATAAATATGAATTTATTTATGTTCAGTTTTATAATGTATACCAGCATTATATGAGGATATTTTACTCATAGTTATAAAACTATAAAAGAGCTTGAAGTTCGTCTGCTCTTTAATTTAATAGTTACAGAATATGCCATCTTTTTCTTAAAACACCCCAGTAATATTAGTTCTAGACTACATGTCGTAATTAAGCATATTTTGTCTCTGGGTGTATGACCTTTTTTTCATTATATGACAACTTTTGACACCAACCAGTATTAGACACTCACTGAGTATGATTGTTCAAGTTCCCCCTAAAATAACTTCTGTCCACATATGTTCTCTATAGATTCCAAAGAGAATATGTAATTCCATGTTGAGGTGAACACATGTTTGTAACACTGTACAAGTGTTACTCACAGTTGTTATGCACAGTATGTGGTGAGGATCAGTAATCAGTAATACGTAAATTATTCCTGACTGCTCTCTGAATAATTCAGTGTACAGAGCCTGTTCAGGTCTGAGATTCAAAGATATTCTCACCACCAGTGCTAATTAGCTGAAGCAGATTACTCAATTAACAAAATAGTGAGAATACCTGATTCAGGGACAATGTAAAGCTAGACAGAGGAACACCTCATTATCAGTTAATTGCAATACTTCTGAAATGAACAATGCAATGCCAAACCTAAGCCCGCTACTGTTTTCTCTGCCAGCCCAGAAATCAGGGTCGCATAGGCTCTCCCAAACACACACACGCACACAAGCACAAACACACACACACACACACACACACACACACACACACACACACAGACACACACACACACACACACACACACACACACTTGTGTCTATTACATGTACAGAATCTATATTAGACCAAAATGTAAGCATCTGACCGCTATAATGAATATCATCTCCTTCCACTGGATGAAAAATTTCACACTTGCAAGGGCCACTTCTGTCTCCACAACACTATATATCTAATCTGCTGTTAAAGCTGGTCAGAACTATCCAGTAAGAACTGTAGCCCTGTGCTCAGGCATGCTGACTGAACTCAGATCCGAGCCTCAGAAATGAGCTCAATGACATGCATTTTGAAAGTGCAATTGTTTTCTAGATCTTTCCACCTGATAGTGGAAATTGCTTTGATTGTGTATCTAAAGGGGTTCTGGTTTCCATCAGTATAGTAGTTTTACTGCTGGCCTTTAAGCCTGAATGGGTGTTAAGTACCAACAATATAAATAAATAAATCTAACCACTTCTACTTTAACAAGCACTGCAACATTATACTGATAATAAAATATTAAATGAAGTCACTTCAGTCAAGCTAACTAAATGCTTCTATCATGCATCCACCTGTATACAGCGCTATTAAGAATTATGGTGACTATGTAGTATGACTTCATTTTAGCATTGGAGAAGTATATTTCATCATCATTTTCTTTTGGCTGTTCCCGTTAGGGGTCGCCACAGTGGATAATCTGTTTCCATTTCTTCCTGTCCTCTGCATCTTGCTCTGTCACACCAACCACATGCATGTTCTCTCTCACCACATCCATAAACCTTA